>NC_041388.1:709836696-709896378 GCF_002162155.2 Triticum dicoccoides | reverse complement strand
CCTGCGCCGCCCCGTCCGCACCCGCCCTGTGTCGCGCCGTCCGCACCCGCACCGGCCTACAAGGGCTTGACTCCGGCCGCGGGTCCGGCGCCCCCTTCCCGGCCGGTTGGAGCAACCGGCCCTCCCTGTGCTGCAGCTCATCACCGCCCCAACCACCGCCGCCCCTCTCCTCCGACCCGACCAGCCGGCCCTCTATGTGAGTTTTTTTCTTCCTTTTTAGTGTTTTGGTACTGTTTTTAGGTGGATGAATGCATAGATGATGGAATGTATGTCATATTTGTTAGATGTAGTTAGTTTGCAAAATATTGATCAATGGATGTTATTAGCAATATGAGTTTTTTTTATGTTGAAGTGTGAATGTTGTTATGTGATGTGTGATTATATACTTTTTGCACGGTGGTATTTTGATCATGATGGTGTTGCTACAAATCAATGATGAAATATTTATTGACACTTAATGGTGTTGCTAAAGAATACTTATTTGAGAAAAATGGTGATGTTCATAACTTGTTCATATGGATTTCTTTTAGATGATGATGATTGTTAGATGAGGAGAGATAATGATGATTTTTTATTCTTCGATGATTTTGAGATGATGATGATGACCAATGATAGATGATTGTTAGATGATGATGTGGATGATAAATGATGATATTTTTTTATGCTTCGATGATTTTTGAGATGATGATGATGATTGTGATGTTCTAAAATATTTGTCGCAATGGATTTTGCAGGCTTTGTGGTGTCGCATTTCATCGGAGTGGCCGTTGTACGACGCGTTGGTCCCCTTGAGCATCCCTCTGCTATTCGACTACTTCCTCTACAGCCGAGGGTGAGCTACAAGTCCATCTCCTCCATTTTTTCATATCACTAGATTTCATTCTCATGTCAACTGGCGTAACCTAGGCGTCTCCCGTCCGAAAGGGTTGCATCGATAAATATGCATTCAATTGCATATTTATCACTGCAGCTCTTTCGGATTGTACAACGTTTTCCATGGACAGCCCGAGGATGTGTAGATTGGGTATGTTCTCCATGTTCTACCCCGTTCCGAGACAGGATTTCGGCGGCGCCTCCCCATTGTTCTCCGGAGCACATTCTCTCGGCTATTTTCCGAGACGTGTATCTAGAGAACAGCGGGGAGGTGCTGCCGAAATTTTGTCTCGGAACGGGGTAGAATGGAGAACGTACTCAATCTACACATCCTCGGGTGGGATTAGGACCCATCTTTACCTATTAGAGATGTAGGTGGATTAAACGCGGTAGAAACTGAAAATTTGATGTGATTAATTTATGTGAATCCTTAATTATGTTGTGTGGCTTGCAAAAAAGCAGAGGATGGCAGATAATCAGTGGATGTACAGTGGTTTTATCCGTCGGAATCGAGTAACATCAGAGTGGATCGCGAAAACCGATGTGTATTTGAAGGAGATATTCCGTCGTCCAATGAGAATTATCCCACAATGCCCCTGTGCGAGATGTGCCAGATGTCACCGTAGAAATCAGACGGACATGAGTGAGCACCTTCGCACGCACGGATATATGCCAAACTTTGACATGCCGCCGATAAACATAGCCGAGCAGGACCGTGGTAGAGAGGAGGTGATGCGACAACGCATCGATGGATATGAGGACGACGGGGTCAGGGACATGCTAGATGATGTCATTGTTGTAGAAACGGCAAATGCGACACCTTCAGAGAATGAACCGGAGGAGCCGGAGGCAACCGCAAAGGCCTTCTGGAGGTCTTGGCCTTGTCGAAGAAACCTCTTTATGCGGGTGCAAAAATATCTCAGCTGGATGCCATCTCGCAACTGATTGCAGTCAAGGCTGAGTACGGTTGTAGCCAGAAATGCTTCGAAGCATTCCTGGGAGTATGGGCTAACAGCCTCCCTGAGGGTCATGAACTGCCGAAAAGCATGTATGATACAAAGAAAATCATGAAGGCACTCTCTATGGATTATGAGAAAATAGATGTTTGCCCGAAGAATTGCCTTTTGTTTAGGCACGAGTATGTGGATGACAAGTACTGCAGGAAGTGCGGTTCGTCTCGGTACATTGAGGTGGTCGGTGAGGATGGTGAGAAAAAGCAGCTAACCATCCCCGTTAAGGTTCTTCAGTATCTTGATTTTATAAAAAGACTACATCACCTTTTCATCACGAAGGAGTCTGCCAAAATGATGAAGTGGCACAAGGAAGGTATAAGGTACAATCCAAAAAAATTGTACACCCATCGGGAGGGGAAGCATGGAAGTCTTTCGATGAAGAATACCCCGAGGAAGCAGCCGAGGCTGGGAATGTCAGAATAGCCATATCAGGTGATGGGTTGAATCCATATGGTATGTCGTCCAATCCATACAACTGCTGGCCTGTGTTTGTAATTCCGCTCAATCTTCCTCCCGGTGCCCTAATGCAACGGAAGACCATGTTCTTGTCGCTCATCATTCCAGAGCCTGAATACCCGGGGAAGCAATTGGGTGTGTTTATGCAGCCGCTTGTGGATGCTTTGCACCATTCTTGGTACTTTCCGAGGTTGACATACGACCAAGATCTGCAGAGAAATTTCTTGATGAAAGTTTGGTTGCACTATTGCATGCATGACTTTCCCGGCTATGCTCTATTCTGCGGATGGTGTACAAGTGGGAAGATGCCATGCCCAGTGTGCATGCAGACTCTGCGAATGATTTGGCTGAGTAAGGGTGGCAAGTATGTAGCCTTTGACCTGCATCGACAGTTCCTCCCTCCAGACCATCCAGACAGGGAAGACAAGAAGAACTTCACGAAAGGCCAGGTTGTTCATGAAGTAACCGAGATTCCAACATTTTCAGGGGGAGATGTTCTTGCTCAGCTAAAAGCTCTCAAGCCTAAAGTCAAAGACAAAGGCAAAGCCAAAGCCAAAGGCTTCGAGGGATATCGTGAGACGCACAACTGGACTCACATTACCCCCTTCTCGTAGCTTCCCTATTTCAAGGACCTCAAACTTCCTTACAATATTGATGTGATGCACACCAAAAATAATGTGGGAGAGTCCCTTTTCGACACGATCCTCAACATTCCTGATAAGACGAAGGATAACGTAAAAGCTAGAGCTGATCAACAGAGAATTTGTTATAGACCACGCCTGAACATGAAGCCTCCCACAGGCGGTCGAAAAAACTGGTTCAAGCCAGATGCTGACTTTGTCCTTAAACCGCTAGAAAAAAAGAAGTACTTATCTGGCTGAAACAAATTTTGAAGTTCACCGATGGTTATGCATCGAATATAAGTAAGGGAGTCAATCTTTCAACGGGCAAAGTGACCGGCCTGAAGAGTCATGACTACCATGTATGGATTGAGTGGATAATGCCGGTGATGGTTCGAGGCTATGTCCCCGAGCATGTCTGGCGAGTGCTTGCCGAGTTTAGCCATTTCTTCCGCACGCTCTGTGCTAAAGAAGTAAGTAAAGAGGTGATTGAAAAATTGCATAAGAAGGCACCGGAGTTGATAGTCAAGCTAGAGAAGATCTTTTCACCAGGCTTCTTTACTCCGATGACACATCTCATTCTGCACCTCGCGAACGAGGTATTGTTGGGGGGGCCCTGTGCAAAATCGCTGGCAGTACAGCCCTGAGAGGCAGAACAAGCATCTCTGATAGAAATGTGGAAACAAAGCTAAGATTGAAGGTTCCATAGCTGAGGCAGTTATCCTAGAGGAAGTGTCAGACCTCAGGACATCATACTATCCAGACCACGTTCCCCATCTGCATAACAAGGTGCCTCGATACAATATAGAAGAGCCCAAGTATCAACCCAGGCTCAATCTATTCAACGCGCAAGGTGGGAGGGCTGGGGCCTCGAAATCTTATAACATGCCACGACAAGAGTGGGAGGACCTCATGTTCTATATCTTGCACAACATCAAGGAAGTTGAGGAAGTGTGGATGAGGTAATACCACTACACCATTCCTTTATGTCTTCCACATCATCATGTTTCATGTTCACTTAGTCCCGATCTAACACCGCTTATCTTTTTTTAGTGATTTCGTTCAAGAGGAATGGACGGGAGTGAATCCTCCTACTGAGGCGGAGGCACTTACTCTTCTCCGTCATGGAAACCCTGGACGTAAAAATTTTGTTGCTTGGTTCATGGAGAAAGTAATTTTCCACACTCCCCTATTAAATACCTACTTCAACATTTATTAGTTAACCGAACTAATGCACGCAACAATTTCCATTATACTTGTAGGGAAAAGATCCGAACATATCTATGGATGATGAATTGAGATGGGTTTCCATGGGTTTTGACCCTGCCGTCATGACATGTAAAAAGTATGATGTGAATGGGTATCGCTTCCATACATAGGAGCACCAAAACAGCCGCCCGATCCCAAAACTATAAATACTGGAGTGTACACCCCCAGTCAAAATTCAGTAGACTACTACGGAAGGGTACAAAATATATACGAGGTTAAATTCCGCCAGGGGCGTGAGACCCTAAGTCTGCCTATGTTCAAATGCCGATGGTTCGACCCGCGGGAGGGGGTAAAACATACGCCTTCCATTGGTTTGGTCGAAGTTAAACCATCAACCTTCTATGTCGGAGCCGATCTCTTCATTGCGGCTACCCAAGCTACACAAGTATATTATCTGCCTTACCCATGCCAGAAAGTGTATCTAAAAGGTTGGGAAGTTGTGTTCAAGGTGTCGCCACATGGTAAGCTACCAGACCCGAATGAAGACGATTACTACAACATTAACTCCATGACATACGAGGGAGTGTTCTATCAAGAGCAACCTGATCATGATGATGATGTGGTTAGAAACGATGACGCTAGACCATTGGGTGATGATGATGTGGACCCAAACTTCGACGATGCACGGAATGATGGTGAGACCATTGTCAATGAAAATGACATACTTATGCTAGAAAAGTTAAACGAAGACGCTGACGACGAGGAAGAGCCTCCACCTCCGTCGGACAATGAAGATGATATGATTGATAGTGATGATGAGACGGACCGAGAAAGAGGTTACAACAGTGATGATTCATATGGGTTCTAGCAGATGTACGTTTCAAGTATTTTTTCTATAGTTTAGGAATATGCCTTTTTATGCATTTTTATTAATGTGTTTATTATCATGCCTTTTCCATCATTTCATTAACTTACTAATTGCTTTTTCTCTTTTCAATGCAGGTTCGTGGAACATGGGCAAGGGGAAGGCTGACGGCGTGGGTTTCCTACGCAAGGTCGTCGGCCTGCCTAGTCGGAGTGGTTGAGCACGTAATCCTCCCCCTCGGCTACTTGACGATGACTCCTCACAAGGAGGTCGAGGGAGAGGTGCCCCTAGAGGAGGAGGGGGCGGGGGGAGAGCCTCTAGAGGACGAGGTGCTAGGGGGAGAGGCACTACAGGGGGTCGTGGCCAGAAAGAGTGCACCCTCACCGACTCAGGGGTGTTGTCTTCGAGGCCCTCCTCTAGTGAGGTACCCTCCTCTAGTGAGGTGCACTCTAGGGAGGAGGAGGAGGAGGAGGTGGAGGAGGAGGCAGGCGAGAAGGAGGAGGAGGAGGAGGAGGAGGTTGGGGAGGGGGAGGCAGGCGAGGAGGAGGGTGGTGGCGGGGATGATGGTGGTGACGGGAAGGGGGTTGACAACAAGGGGTGGCTGCGTGGCAACACAAAGCTACCAAAGCAGGTTCCTGCTACTGAGGAGCAGAAGTGGCTCATTGAGCCCACGGGAAAAGAGTAAATGGTTCATTATTTTGCTTGTCACATGCTTATTTCGGTTGTTATTTATTTTGCTTGTCACATGCTAGTAGTTCATTCTTTTGCAGCAACTGGATATATTCTAAAGGGGTCCGTATTCCCAACGGCCTCATCACCGTCTTGCTGAAGTTATATTGGCCGGGGTTGTACTGTCCGGATCCAGTCAGGCACCCGGACCGTCGGGTTTTGGCCACGAGCTGGGACCACTAGGAAGCGGCCCGCCACGTGGACCATGAGACCCATGCCAAGGCCGTGATCACTACTTTCTGGGTGAGTTCTCTTCAGAAGCACAAGTCCATTCTAGTTTCATGAATGATTTAACTCATGGCTTCTTCCATTCTTGTTTCAAGCATGATTGTAGAAATTCTATCGAGTTCTTCCGGAGCACAGGGCTAGAGCGGACCAGATCGTGCTGCGCCAATGCAAGAAGAAGGCCCGCCAGATGCAGTACGAGGTGCGCTATGTGGCCATCTCCACATACTACCATGTCGTTCTTGGTGTGAAGATGACCAAGGAAGAAGCGTGGAGGATGGGCATTACCTTGGAGAGGCCCGAGTTCTTGGCGTAAGTATAAAAGATTTTTCATTATGCTTTCATATATTATGCTTTCATTATGCTTTCATTACCTTGTGGTACATTATGCTTTATGCTTTATGCTTCCATAACACCAATTTGGACACACCTACATGCCATTATGCTTTTCTTATGTAGGTGTGTCCAAATTGGTGTTATGGAAAAGACGAGTCCTGGGCGGCATTGGTGGATCTTTGGTGTGATGAGGATGGAGCCTGGGCGGCTATGAGAACCAAAAATAAGGCTAACCGAGGGACGGAGGGAGTACATGCTCAGGGAAACCGAAACCACTATCTCCACAAGGAAGTTAATGTATGACTAACCCCATTAAACATTCTTCTTCTTCTATTTACCATCACTTTCTTATGTATGACTAACCTCTGTTTGGTGGTGCAGGAGGAGAAACTGAAGCGGCCGCTCTCACACATGCAGGTGTGGGAGATCGCCCATACGCGGAAGGACTCCAAGCCTGGCGAGCCCAAGTACTACGGCAAGAAGACTGCGGGGAGGAAGAAGGCCTACTCCGAAGCGTATCTGAACTTACATCCTGACACACCTGACCCCATTGCGGCGCCTCTGGACGACAGGGCGGTGGTGAGCATGGGGCCCAAGGAGCACGGCCGGGAGGCGGTTCTCGATGCTGTGATCACTCCTAGTATCTCCTACACACAGCTTTGTCGGATCGACCCGAGCCTGAGCCAGCGCACGAGCCAGCCAGTGACCAGTGCACAGTCCCTCTTTCAGGAGCAACAATCTCTAAGTATTTTCCCTCTTATCTTCATTGCTCACTTTATTTTCCGCATTTAGTAGTTTTATGAGTTCCATCATGTCATACCGTAGGCCTACCTGGAGTACACACGCCAGGAGACCATGGCGGGCATCAGAGGCTTTATGAACACCAAGTGCAGAGGGATAGCCAGATGCAGCAGGCTTTTCAGGAAATGGCGGTCGGCAGGTGTCCTCAGTTCCCTCCAGCACAATGCCCTCCAGCACAACCAGTGCTGCTGAGCTTTGAGGAGTTTGTGGCACAGAACGCTGGCCCCTCGCCGGTTAGTTCATCCCCAATCTATTCACCCAAAGCATGTCATGCCTTTCAACACAGTCATATATCCCGTGCATATGTCTTTTCAACATCCAAGGAACAGGTGGATCTACCGTTGGCGGTGGTCTTCGCAGCACTCCGGAGACACGAAGCCCGACCACTCCGATACACGGAGGCGGAGGCGGAGGCGGTCTTGGTGGTAGCGCTGCCGCTAGCAGTGACGACCTGGGCTTCAGCGGTCTTGGCGGTGACGACCTCCGCGGTGCTCGATGATCCTTGTGTGTGGTGATGATGCTTTAGATGACTTGTGTGTGGTGATGATCATTTAGATGACTTGTGTGCTTCTCTATATGCTTATGCTTATGTTGATTATGATGATGATTATTTAGAGACTTGTGTGTGATGATGCTTATGCATATATTGTTGTGATGGTGCCGGATGATATCCCGTTGTGTTTTATATGTCTATTCCATCATATATATCTTCTGATATGTGCTGTTATTTGAATTGAATTGATTTGAAAACAAACAGAAAAAAGAAAAAAAAGCAAAAGCAAACTATGCCGACGGCTAGGCCGTCGGCATAGGGCTGGCGTGAGCTCCCAGTAGCTGACATGTGGCACCTATGCCGATGGCGTAGCCGTCGGCTTAGTTTAAAAACTGTGCCGACGGCTAGGCCGTCGGCATAGGCGCCCACGTGTCAGCTACTGGGAGCTCTGTATGAAGGAATATGCCGACGACCAGTTTCAAACTATGCCGACCGCCCAGCCGTCGGCATAGCCCTGGTCCACGAGCAGCCACTGGTCGCCACGTGGCACACCTATGCCGACGGTCTAGCCGTCGGCATAGGGGTGCCACGTGGCGACCAGTCGTTGGGCAAACTTGACGGCGGCCGCCGTTAGGCGTGATTGTTGCCGACGGCAAGGGCCGTCGGCATAGATGTACTGCTCCGTCGGGAAAGCATCTATGCCGACGGCTTTTCTATGCCGACGGCCTCCCTGGCTATGCCGACGTATATGTTGCCGACGGCCCTATGCCGACGAGGGCCGTCGGCATAGGTCTATCCCGACGGGACTCAGGGCTATGTCGACGGCCCGTCGGCATAGGGGGCGATTCTGGTAGTGTATTCCAATGAATTTTATAGTTTGTAGCTCTAACAGGAGGTGAAAGATTCGATGCCTGTCTACTGGAGCCAGTCTGATCTTTTCGATGACAGTCGGATATCCTTCGTACACATACCCGGCCCTAAGAACCAGTGCCCTTAAACTGCAGTAGGTGTGTGC
Organism: Triticum dicoccoides; assembly: GCF_002162155.2. Classification (NCBI taxonomy): domain Eukaryota; kingdom Viridiplantae; phylum Streptophyta; class Magnoliopsida; order Poales; family Poaceae; genus Triticum; species Triticum dicoccoides. Next base: position 709,887,743 of record NC_041388.1, on the reverse strand, counting down.
CTTGAATAGATTCGATGTGTCTGACACCAAATCTCGTCGTCATGTAGACACGTCGAGAAACTCTAACTGCCCCATCCCAAAGAGCCAACATTAATCTACGCTGGAGTTCCGTCGAATCTGGACGGACGGATAAACTCAAGAAGGATCAGAGCCCCGAAGACTGACTCGAGAATGAAGTGCCACCATCTATCCGAGCGCTGCCCTGCGAAGACTAAAACCCTAGCCTATCTAATAGCCCACGCGAGGCATCAGGAATTCCCTCCCCCCTACCGGCCATGGAAGCAGCAAACAGATGGGAGATGAATCCTCTGACTCGTTGACGGAGATGGAGAAGAGGAAACCTTTGCCCTTGTTACCTTCCCGAGAGGGGAGGACAGCACATGTACTCAAGCTTTTGCAAAGGGTAGTTTTTGGTTCATCAACCTTAACTTTAACTCTCTTCTCATTTTATTTCATAAAAAAAGATAAATTGACCAAGAGACGACCGTGTAAGTTACCGTTGCCGAGGTCCGTGCAAATATATATATCCAGCATATCGCGATCACGAGTGACACGAGGAGGGCCAGTGGGACTTGGACCAAAGTGAAGACATGGTTGAGCTTTGTGTGAGTGCGCATCCCATTCCAATCCATTCCAATCCAATCCTTGTGCGTGAGAGCATCCACAGTGTGCCCTTTTGCTGCCTCTATAGCTGCCTCTAAGCCTTTAGAGGCTGCCTCTATACATTGCACACAGCTGCCTCTAACAAAAAATCCATGGCATCGCCTCCAAGCCTAGAGGCTGCCTCCAAAGAATAAAATAATATTATTTAAAGATGGCAGTTGAAAGCTGAACACACCAGCCGTTGCCTAGCAAGCCAAAGGCAACCGTTATACAGTGCAAACTGGCAAAGCTCAGTTTGTTCTGAGCATACACATCCAATCCAATACAACCGTTGCATTTAAAAAAATAATAAACAACAAATTATGGCTGTTACAACAAGTGTGTGCATACACACATCTATCGGTATATATACTAGGGCTTTGAACAATAAGTTTGCACACACCCAAACCAACTGGGAGCCTAGACACCTCAAAAAACATCACATTCATGGAGCACTCTCCAGGAAGTTTCACTAGGATGCTCAATAATTGCTCAAGCCAAGATCCAGAAAATCGAAACTATACCCCATCTGCCACCCCACCTCACCAGTTCACAAGTGCTTCATCCTCTCAGCATGGGCAATATTTGCGTCCCATGTATGCATAGAACATGTATCCATTTCCACCTCCACATACCTCAGGTTTCCAAGCAGCACATGGAGTGTATGGAGGAGGTTCATATGGTCATTCATCTTCTGCAGCCGCCGGCTTCACCGGGATTGATCCACATGCTAGGATCAACCAAGATGCCGGATATTTTCATTATTCGCCTCAGCCTCTTGCATCAATACATAGGGCAGAAGAAGTAGATCAGCAAGAGTCAAGTGGAAGTAGTCCCGGTGAAGCAGAAGAACCTATTGCTAAGAGGAGAAATTGGACAGAGGAAGAAAATAAGCGGCTTGTCAATGCTTGGTTGGAAAATTCTCTCGATCCAGTAGATGGTAACTCCAAGAAATCAGACCAGTATTGGAAAGCAGTTGAGAAAGACTACAACAGCGTCACTCCGAAAGAGAGGCAAAGATCTGCCAAGATGTTGAAAGACCATTGGAGTAAGCAAAACAAATTTGTGACTCAGTTTGCTGGGTGTCATTCCGTGCAACGCAGTGTGTATCCTAGTGGGTATGATGACAATATGTTTATGGATATGGTAAGAGCAGATTACAAGGAGAAATACAAAAAAAGATTCACGCTAGAATATTGGTGGGATATGGTGAAAGAAATGCCAAAGTGGAAAAATATTTAATTACTAGAGAAGGATGAAGCGAGAAAGAGAGGCAAGACCTCAGAAACAGGGGCTTACATTTCTTCTTCTAGTAAAGATGCTGAAGAATCAGTGGACAGACAATTGGAACGTCGTCCTCCGGGACAGAAGGGCGCAAAACGCAAAGGAAAGGCACCAGCAAAGGCCGACTCTTCTTCAAGCAACCTGCCAGATCCAACTATGCAACTATATCATGATGCCATAGCAAGAAAATCAGCTGCAATAGAGATGGCTGCAGAAGCAAGAAAGGAGAAGGCATCTGCAATGAAAGATTACGCTGCTGCCACACTTGAGAAGGCAAGAACCAAAAAATTGAGCAAGTATATGAAGTTACTGGAGACAGACACATCCGGATATGATGCAGCAAAGCTACAGCGATATAACCAGCTTCTGAATCTTCTAGGCATGGAGCTATATATTTAATAATTAGTAGTACCATTTAGTTTCAGCCTCTCATCAATGTATCTTTCCATTTCAGCAATGTATCTTTTAGTTTCGGTATTGTATCATTTAGTTTCAGGCTCTCATCAATGTATCTTTCCATTTCTGTCAAAGATATCTTTAAGTTTCGGTATTGTATTATTTAGTCTATCATCAACGTATCAATGTTGAAAAGAGCTGTTGAAACCAGAATAAATGTTGCATGTTCAGAAAACTAGCCGTTGGAACCAGAATAAATGTGTAGAAAACTAGCCGTTGAAAAGAGCTGCATGTTCAGAAAACTAGCTGTTGGAACCAGAATACATGTGCAGAAAACTAGCCGTTGGAAACATAATGCACTACAAATAGAGGACTCCACTTCTGGAGGCATACACCAGTAGCTCGTCCACTTCAAATATGTCTTCAGACTCCTTCTCATCCATTTCAATTAGCTCTAGTAGTGATGGAAACGATTCAATGGATGACAAAATCCAAAATTCCATAGAATCTATTATAGGTAGACAACTATTTCCTAGCCAGCCACAAAAGCATCATCGAAGATACAGAGCCAGAGATCGTCAAGGCGGCCACAACAAGTTGTATGCTGAGTACTTCGCCGATGACCCAGTCTTCAGCCCCAAGCAATTTCGTCGAAGGTATCGAATGAGAAAGCATCTATTTGAACATATCATGCACACTCTTGGTGATTGGTCACCTTACTTTAGTCAAAGGTATGATGCCTTTGGCAAGAAAGGTTTTTCACCATTGCAAAAGTGTACAGCAGCTATGCGGATGTTAGCCTATGGGGTCCCGGCAGATTATATCGATGACACTCTAAGTATGGCTGAAACCACATCCCTTGAGTGCTTGAGAGAATTGCAAAAGGCATTAGAGAGAACTTTGGTGAAGTATATTTGCGAAGACCTACTGAAGAAGATGTTCAACGCTTACTTCATATAGGAGAGGCTCGTGGATTCCCTGGTATGCTAGGAAGTATTGATTGCATGCATTGGGAGTGGAAAAATTGCCCTGTCCCTTGGAAGGCGCAGTTTACTCGTGGTGATTATGGAGTACCAACAATCATGCTAGAAGCTGTTGCCTCACATGACCTATGGATATGGCATGCTTACTTTGGTGTTTCAGGCTGCAACAATGATATCAATGTGCTTAACCAATCCCCTGTATTCACTCAAGTACTACAAGGAAGGGCTCCAGAAGTTAAGTTTGAAGTGAATGGCAATGATTATGATATGGGTTACTATCTAGCGGATGGGATTTATCCTGAGTGGGCAACATTTGTGAAGACAATCCGCTTGCCCCCAACTGACAAGACAAAATTGTTTGCAAAGATGCAAGAAGGTGCAAGAAAAGATGTTGAACGTGCATTTGGAGTTCTACAATCTCGATTTGCTATTGTACGTGATCCGGTTAATCTTTGGTATAGGCAAGATATTGCTGATATCATGTATGCATGTGTTATATTGCATAATATGATAGTCGAGGATGAGCGGGATTCCTATGAGGTTCGCTTCGACTATGACTATGATCAGGGTACCTTTAACAACGAAATAGATAATCTGAACCATGGGCCAATTCATGAATTTGCCAGAGTGCTAGAGATAGGCTCAGCAATTCGTGATCGAGCTACACATCGACAACTCAAAGGCGATTTGATAGAGTATCTATGGCAACGATTCGGGGGTGGTCAGCCTTAGCTTGTATTAGAGGCCCAACAAATAATTTGTAATTTTATTTCTAGACTAGTTTATTCCAGATTTGTTCACCATGTATTCTGTATGCTGCCACCAAAATATTTGTATTGCTAGATCTTTTATTTTTCCTAATGTTTAATATAAGAAGGCTGTAATGGAGATCTGTGATATTCCCTACTATATTCAGCTCAAAAGCCACCAAAATACAAAGTCACATACAAAGTCACATACTATGCTGTACAGGGAACCCATGAACAACACATCTCACCTTGTGCTTCCGCGTGAACCCGCCCATGCTCCAGACCTGCGCCTAGTACTCGCACAACGCCGCTGCCGCCGCTATCAGCGTAGCGCTTCCTCGGCATCGCCGGCGCAGTTGGTCAGCAGGAATAGACCGGCGGCTGCGCCTCGACGCACTTGCCGGCGCATTTGCTGCACCCCCCGCCACCACCAGCAGTCCACATCCAGCTGCTAGATCAACCGCCTCCGTCGTCCGGCCTCGCGCGAGGTATTTGGTTCGCCTGGTCGCCGGAGACGGTCGAGACGATGGCGTGGTTCCTGCAGCCGCTAGGGATTGGAATGGATTTGGGATTTTTTTGCGCGAAGGGAAGAGTGTTCGGTGGTTAGAGGCAGCTGGTGGGCCCATGGGCTTAGAGGCTCACATTGCGGGAAGGATGCATTGGCTTAGAGGCAGGTGTATGGGGCCCACCTTAGAGGTTGGGTTGCCTCTACACACTGTGGATGCCCTGAGTGAACATCCGTACTGAACGATGGTTATAATATTGGTAGCTTTCAGTGATTCGTTTCCTAAAGAAGACACCGATGGGCACAGCACAGCACATGGCGGCCGGGCCGGAGCGGGGCAGGCCGAGCAGTACTATATACATGTGCTGCAGCGATCCTGCAGAGCACAACACATACGCCCATCGCTGCCGCCGGAACCATGGCGACGGAGTCGGAAGGGGACATGAAGTTCCTCTGGAAGTGGCGCAAGTACCTGCTGCTGCTCGCCACGCTGGTCGCCAGCGTCACCTACGGCGCCGGCCTCAACCCGCCCGGCGGCGTGTGGTCCAAGGACCACGATGGAGGCAACACCCCACAGCAGCGCGCCGGCGCCGTCCTGCCACCAGCGCCCCCGTCTCTTGCGGTGGCCCCGGCGCCGGCGGCCTACCCATTCCGCGTCGGCGACCCCGTGCTCGTGCACACCTACGCGGACAGGTACACCGCCTTCTTCTACTGCAACGCGGCCGCCTTCGTCGCCTCCCTGGTCATCATCATATTCCTGCTGGACCGGCGTATCAGCGGCAACCGTGTCGGCCTCACCGTGCTCCGCTCCGCCATGCTGCTCGACCTGCTCGCGCTCATGGCCGCCTTCGCCGCCGGCAGCTGCCGCAGCGTGGTTGGGTCCATCTACGTCTCCGCGCTCTTCGCCCTCGTCTTCGCCTACGTCGCCATACACGTCCGCTTGGAAAGGAGCAAGGAACCGGCAGACGAGAGCCACCTCAAGGAGCGCCGCAAGTTCCTGCTGCTGCTCGCCACCTTCGCCACGCCGCTGACATACGGCGCCGGACTGGCGCCACCGGGAGGCTTCTGGAGCGAGACCGGGGCGGTGCACCGCGCCGGCGCCCCGCTGCTGCACGATGGGCCATACAAGATCCGCTATCACGCCTTCTTCTACGCCAACGCCAACTCCTTCGTCGCTTCTCTTGCCATCATCATGCTGCTCACGAGCAGCACGCTGAGCGGCCGCCTCGCCAGGTCCTACGCGCTGCCGGTGTGTGTGCTGGTGGAGCTGCTGGGCCTCATGGCCGCCTACGCCGCCGGCAGCTGCAGGTGGATCACCACCACCGTGTACATCGCCTGCCTTGTTGGCGCGGTGTTCCTGTACATCCTGCTGCAGGCGGTCATCGCAGGGTACGTCTCCGGCATACACAAGTACGTAATCAAGCTCACACACACTCCGTCATTATTGTTTTTGAGATTATACTACCACAGCTATTACTGTTACTACTGTCAATAATTAATCAATTAATGTCGATCACTTGGACATACAATTATTGTAGGGAATGGACGCAGAGTAATAATCCAAATAATGAAGAAAAAGCAGTGCAAGAGGGAGGTGTGACCAGGAGACTCGAAAGCAACAATGGGCAGCAGGGTGCGGAGAAGGTGGAAGAGTCACGGTCGCTCCTGCTGCTACTGGCGACACTGGCGGCGACGGTGACTTACCAGGCAGGCCTGAGCCCGCCGGGCGGCGTCTGGCCGGAAGGCCATCTGGATAGCAGTCACACTGCCGGAAACCCGGTGCTCCACGACATTAACCCCAAGAGGTATAAGGCTTTCTACCACTGCAACACGGCGGCGTTCGTGGCGTCGCTGGTAGTCATCGTAATTGTCCAGACCAAGGAGCTGAGCTCCGGCGCCGTCGTCAGACGCGCCGCGCTTAACACGGTCATGATACTGGACTTGTTCGGCCTCATGGGCGCCTACGTTGCGGGGAGCTGCCGGGACGGCACAACCACCATCTACGTTGCCTCCCTAGCCGTCGCCATCTTCGTCTACTCCATCGCCAAGGTCGTGGCGTTCTCGGCTAAGGGCAAGCACAGCAAGCTGACGCGTTGCGTGCAAAGCATGTGCGATAACCTTGCACGATTGCTCCGCCTCACCTCCGACGTGTCATCGCAGCAATGGAAAGGGGGACAAGCTCAAGGAGCGGTGCATGTTCCTACTGCTGCTGATCACCTTCAAGGTGAGCTCGACTTGGAGTCCAAGAGTAAGCATATTCTTGAAGGTCAAAAGCGTAGTCTTGAGAGGAAGCGCAAGTTCTTGCTGCAGCTCGCCATACTCGCGGCCACTGTCACGTACCAAACCGGGTTGAACCCGCCAGGCGGCTTCTGGACGGAGAGCGACGGGGGAAAATCGGTCACCGCCGGTGACCCAGTCCTCCTCGACCACTACAGGGTCAGGTACCAAGTGTTCTTTTACTGCAACGCGACGGGCTTCATGGCATCCGTCGCCGTCATCCCGCTCCTGGTGAACCAGACACTGTCCAAGCAAGGCATTCGGAGTCACGCACTCCATGTCTGCATCTTGGTTGGACTCCTGGGCCTCATGGGGGCTTACGCCGCCGGCAGCTGCCGGAAGCTGCGAACCTCAATCTATGTCTTTGCGCTTGTGGCCGCGGTGGTCGCCTTCCTCCTCCTGCAAATCCTACTTTATGTGTTCGCGGACCGCGACCACTGGTTAGATCGGCTGCCACGGCTTCCTTCGCGGGTGAAGGTGCTATTCAAGCCGCTCTGGACAGGGCCGACCGGCTCAAGCAAGGACAAGAGCAAGGAGGATAAACCGGAGAGCGAGAGGTACCTGAAGCGAAAGTGCTTTGAAGTCGATGATAAGGCCAGCCGCAATGACAAGTTGACCATTGCATAGTTAATGTTATTATTTTTTCACGGGTTCTGTTTGATGTGGCATGTATATAAGTGTTGCATGTAACTTTTGAATAATTCAATTCAATTGCTCTATTTTTCTACTTGGAGAGAATTCTATCGAAATGCTTTTCTTTTATGGGCAAGACATTGTATTACTCAAGCATCAATATGAAAACAGATTTGCTAATTCTCATCTAGATGTAACTTAGCTATGTCTCATTTAAATTGTCAACCATACGATTTGGTTACTGTAAAATTCGTGTAATCTATTTGATCTACTGTACACTCTGTTTTTGCCAAACACACGCACAGCTGCGCGTCCCCGTTTCTGTGCTGCAGCTTGTTTGCTACGGGCCTATGTTATGCCTTGTGGACTGTGTTTTTCTTTTTTTTATTTCAAGTCTATATGTTGTGTAGTAGTAGAATTATTAGAAGTCAATCATTTCTTACGTTGCCACTAGATCTTTAATGGTGCGCGTTCATGCGCCCGTCCATTTTCAGTAGTTTGATAGAATTTTAAATAAATACTTGGATGCATGAAACATGGAAATCAAAAAGGCTTGAAGTACACTGATATTGCCAGCACTTGAGATTACTTGCAATGGAAATCAAAAAGGCTTGAAGCACACTGATATTGCCAACACTTGAGCTTACTCGCAATGGATATAAAAAATGCTTGAAGACCACGGACACCTTCAAGAAAAGCCTCCTAAGGTTGGCCGAGATAACCAGGCCCAACATTGTCGAGATAATACTGAAATACAGTAAATTGGATAGGTTTTTGTTTAGAAAAGGGTAAATTGAATAGGTAGTACATACTTAGTACTAAAGTAGTACTCTCTCCATCACATAATATAAGACGTTATTTCACACTACACTAGTGTTAAAAACGTTTTACATTATAAAACGGAGGGAGTAGCAGATATGGTTCAAGACTTCTACAAACTTCTGGTGAGGACTTCAAGCCATGCATCTGTGTGATTACATCACATTGCTGGCTATAGTTGGTACTCCCTCCATTTCACAATGTAGTGCTTTCTCTACTACGTGCTTCAACTTTGACCGTAAATTTAACTACCAAGACTGATTGTGGCGGGAGCAAAAATTATATCAGTGAATTCGTATTCGAAAGAAGTTTCCAATTATATAATTTTTTCTCCCGCCGCAGTTGCTCTCGTTGGTTAAATTTATGGTCAAAGTTGGACCTCGGGAAGCGCGGGCGTACTATATTTTAGAATGGAGGGAGTATTTCCTGCCGAATATTTCGGGATGAGGGGGCATGCAAGTCTGAATTGATTGCAAGTAGTACCAACTACCAAGAATGTTACAGCATGGTGGCACGAGCAGTTCATACGTGCACTGGATGTGTTGCTAGACAAACCAGATTAACATATTCCGTTAGACAAGGGAAGAGAGTTTATCATATAGGAGTATTTAGAACAAGGAGTAAAAAAGAATATATATGGTAAGAGTCCCTGCAAGTTGAAGGAATGGAAGATGCTGGCACTTGTAATGAAGGTTCTCGTCCAAAGATTTGTAGCCCGAAGAGGTGATAAGCGTCTATATAAGATGACAACTCCATACATGAATTTACCAGAAATACAACCACATCGGCAGAATTTTTTAAGGCCAGCACACTCTTTCGTTGCTATCGGTGGTAGTTTGAGACATCCCTAATAATGACAGACCTGATGTTCCTAACTGAAGCTTTTCCGCATTAAAAAAAGGATTTGTCCCATGGATGTTCTATTAATTGAGAGTAACAGTAAATCATAAAAAGGATTTGTCCAGGGCACATCCTTGTTATTGCACATCTAAATGACTCAATCAAACGAAAAAAAAGACAACAAATGATTGCACAAATTTTAGAGTAAAATCAATGACATAGGATTAGATGTGCAATACCCAATGGCGAAGCTAGTAGCGAATCACGTGTAGGGCTGAGTTAGATTTAACGACAAATTCTCCAAATTTTCAGTACTTTGTAGAAAGAAACTACAAGGTATCTTGTACTAGGCCTAGGGCTATAGCCCTAGTAGCCACTGTGAAAACTTAGGTTTAACGTTGTGCCTTTCTCTGACCGACGGCTTCGTGTTAATATACTGGGGCGCAACTCACTAGATCGCGTACATGGTTAAGATTACAACTTGAGGTACAAGGGATAAGAGGATAGAGAGATAGAGTTGTTACAAAGATAAACTACATGCCAACAACCTGGACTATCCTAGCTGAACCACCCTTGGACCATGCGCCATCAACCTGTCACGACCAGGCACATTTATGCGTTGCTTAACATCCTCCCTTAATCACAACTTCGTCAAGTTGAGATTACGCTTGAATTCTTCAAAACTTCTTGTGGGTAACGATTTTGTGAAGTCATCTGCAACTTGATCTCTGGAATGCACAAAATGAATCTCTAACTGCTGATTTGCAACTCGTTCTCTGACAAAGTGGAAATCAATTTCAATATGCTTCATCCTTGCATGAAACACTGGATTTGCAGATAGATAGGTAGCACCAAGATTATCACACCATAGACATGGAGCTTTGGTGCTCTTTATACCAAGTTCCTTCAACATAGACTGTACCCAAATAATTTCTGCCGTAGCATTTGCAAGTGTCTTGTACTCAGCTTCTGTACTTGATCTGGATACAGTAGCCTGTTTCTTTGCACACCATGATATTAGATTAGGTCCAAAAAATACTGCGAACCCACCAGTGGAGCGTCTGTCATCTATGCATCCTGCCCAATCAGAGTCTGCGAAAGCACTGACTAGAGTAGATGAAGATTTGCTGAAAGTAAGGCCAAGATTCATAGTATTTTTCACATATCTTACTATACGTTTAGCAGCAGTCCAATGAACTGTAGTGGGTGCATGAAGAAATTGGCATACTTTATTAACAGCGAATGAGATATCAGGTCTTGTCGGAGTCAAGTACTGAAGTGCCCCTACCAGACTTCTGTAGTTTGTACTATCCTCTTGATTCAAGAGATCTCCTTTTGAAAGTGAGAGTTTCTCTGAACTGGACAAGGGTGTTGGTGAGGGTTTACATCTTTGAAGACCAACTCTTCTTGCCAGATCAGTGGCATATTTTTCTTGAGAGAGATGAAGGCCATCTTTTGAAGGAAATATGCCCTAGAGGCAATAATAAAGTTATTATTTATTTCCTTATTTCATGATAAATGTTTATTACTCATGCTAGAGTTGTATTAACCGGAAATATAATACATGTGTGAATACATAGACAAACAGAGTGTCACTAGTATGCCTCTACTTGACTAGCTCGTTAATCAAAGATGGTTATGTTTCCTAACCATAGACAAAGAGTTGTTATTTGATTAACGGGATCACATCATTAGGAGAATGATGTGATTGACTTGACCCATTCCGTTAGCTTAGCACTCGATCATCTAGTATGTTGCTATTGCTTTCTTCATGACTTATACATGTTCCTATGACTATGAGATTATGCAACTCCCGTTTACCGGAGGAACACTTTGTGTGCTACCAAACGTCACAACGTAACTGGGTGATTATAAAGGAGCTCTACAGGTGTCTCCAAAGGTACATGTTGGGTTGGCGTATTTCGAGATTAGGATTTGTCACTCCGATTGTCGGAGAGGTATCTCTGGGCCCTCTCGGTAATGCACATCACATTAGCCTTGCAAGCATTGCAACTAATGAGTTAGTTGCGAGATGATGTATTACGGAACGAGTAAAGAGACTTGCCGGTAACGAGATTGAACTAGGTATTGAGATACCGACGATCGAATCTCGGGCAAGTAACATACCGATGACAAAGGGAACAACGTATGTTGTTATGCGGTTTGACCGATAAAGATCTTCGTAGAATATGTAGGAGCCAATATGAGCATCCAGGTTCCGCTATTGGTTATTGACCGGAGATGTGTCTCAATCATGTCTACATTGTTCTCGAACCCGTAGGGTCCGCACGCTTAAGGTTTCCATGACAGTTATATTATGAGTTTATGAGTTTTGATGTACCTAAGGAGTTCGGAGGCCCGGATGAGATCGGGGACATGACTGGTCGAGACGTAAAGATCGATATATTGAACGACTATATTCGGACATCGGAAAGGTTCCGAGTGGTTCGGGTATTTTTTAGAGTACCGGGGAGTTACGGGAATACGGGAGAAGAAGTATATGGGCCTTATTGGGCATTAGGGGAGAGGGAGAGGCAGGCCGCGCGCCCCCCCAAGGCCTAGTCCGAATTGGACTAGGGGGAGGGGCTGCGCCCCCTCCTTCCTTATCTTCCTTCTCCCCCTTCCTTGTCTCCTACTCCTACTACATGGAAGGACTCCTAGTTGGACTAGGAAAGGGGGAATCCTACTCCCGGTGGGAGTAGGACTCCCCTAGGGCGCGCCATAGAGAAGGCCGGCCCTCCCCTCCTCCACTCCTTTATATACAGGGGCAGGGGGCACCCCATAGACACACAAGTTGATCCACGTGATCATATTCTTAGCCGTGTGCGGTGCCCCCTTCCACCATAATCCTCGATAATATTGTAACGGTGCTTAGGCGAAGCCCTGCGATGGTAGTACATCAAGATCGTCACCACGCCGTCGTGCTGACAGAACTCTTCCCCGACACTTTGTTGGATCGGAGTCCGGGGATCATTATCGAGCTGAACGTGTGCTAAAACTCGGAGGTGCCGTAGTTTCGGTGCTTGATCGGTCGGGCCGTGAAGACATATGACTACATCAACCGCGTTGTGCTAACGCTTCCGCTGTCGGTCTACAAGGGTACGTAGATCACACTCTCCCCTCTCGTTGCTATGCATCACCATGATCTTGCGTGTGCGTAGGAAAATTTTGAAATTACTACGTTACCCAACAGTGGCATTCGAGCCTAGGTTTTATGTGTTGATGTTATATGCACGAGTAGAACACAAGTGAGTTGTGGACGATATAAGTCATACTGCTTACTAGCATGTCATACTTTGGTTCGGCGGTATTGTTGGACGAAGCGGCCCGGACCGACATTACGCGCACGCTTACGCGAGACCGGTTCTCCAGACGTGCTTTGCACAAAGGTGGCTAGCGGGTGACAGTTTCTCCAACTTTAGTTGAACTGAGTGTGGCTACGCCCGGTCCTTGCGAAGGTTAAAACAACACCAACTTGACAAACTATCGTTGTGGTTTTGATGCGTAGGTAAGATTGGTTCTTGCTTAAGCCCGTAGCAGCCACGTAAAACTTGCAATAACAAAGTAGAGGACGTCTAACTTGTTTTTGCAGGGCATGTTGTGATGTGATATGGTCAAGACATGATGCTAAATTTTATTGTATGAGATGATCATGTTTTGTAACCGAGTTATCGGCAACTGGCAGGAGCCATATGGTTGTTGCTTTATTGTATGCAATGCAATCGCGCTGTAATGCTTTACTTTATCACTAAGCGGTAGCGATAGTCGTGGAAGCATAAGATTGGCGAGACGACAACGATGCTACGATGGTGATCAAGGTGTCGCGCCGGTGACGATGGTGATCATGATGGTGTTTCAAAGATGGAGATCACAAGCACAGGATGATGATGGCCATATCATATCACTTATATTGATTGCATGTGATGTTTATCTTTTATGCATCTTATCTTGCTTTATTTGACGGTAGCATTTTAAGATGATCTCTCACTAATTATCAAGAAGTGTTCTCCCTGAGTATGCACCGTTGCGAATGTTCTTCGTGCTGAGACACCACGTGATGATCGGGTGTGATAGGCTCTACGTTCAAATACAACGGGTGCAAAACAGTTGCACACGCGGAATACTCAGGTTATACTTGACGAGCCAAGCACATACAAATATGGCCTCGGAACACGGAGACCGAAAGGTCGAGCGTGAATCATATAGTAGATATGATAAACATAGTGATGTTCACCAATGAAACTACTCCATCTCACGTGATGATCGGACATGGTTTAGTTAATTTGGTTCACATGATCACTTAGAGGATTAGAGGGATGTCTATCTAAGTGGGAGTTCTTAAGTAATATGATTAATTGAACTTAAATTTATCATGAACTTAGTCCTGGTAGTATGTTGCAAATCATGTTGTAGATCAATAGCTCGCGTTGTTGCTTCCCTGTGTTTATTTTGATTTGTTCCTAGAGAAAATTGTGTTGAAAGATGTTAGTAGCAATGATGCGGATTGGATCCGTGATCTGAGGTTTATCCTCATTGCTGCACAGAAAAATTATGTCCTTGATGCACCGCTAGGTGACAGACCTATTGCAGGAGCAAATGCAGACATTATGAACGTTTGGCTAGCTCAATATGATGACTACTTAATAGTTTAGTGCACCATGCTTAACGGCTTTGAATCGGGACTTCAAAAGACGTTTTGAACGTCATGGACCATATGAGATGCTCCAGCAGTTGAAGTTAATATTTCAAGCAAATACCCGAGTTGAGAGATATGAAGTCTCCAACAAGTTCTATAGCCAAAAGATGGAGGAGAATCGCTCAACTAGTGAGCATGTGCTCAGATTGTCTGGGTACTACAATCGCTTGAATCAAGTGGGAGTTAATCTTCCAGATAAGATAGTGATTGACAAAATTCTCTAGTCACCATCTCGAAGTTAGTAGAACTTCATGATGAACTATAGTATGCAAGGGATGACGAAAACGACTCCCGAGCTTTTCATGATGATGAAATCGATGAAGGTAGAAATCAAGAAAGAGCATCAAGTGTTGATGGTAGACAAGACCACTAGTTTCAATAAAAGGGCAAAGGGAAGAAGGGGAACTTCAAGAAGAACGGCAAGCAAGTTGTTGCTCAAGTGAAGAAGCCCAAGTCTGGTCCTAAGCCTGAGACTAAGTGCTTCTACTGCAAAGGGACTGGTCACTTGAAGCAGAACTGCCCCAAGTATTTGGCTGATAAGAAGGATGGCAAAGTGAACAAAGGTATATTTGACATACATATTATTAATGTGTATTTTACTAGTGTTCGTAGCAACCCCTCGGTATTTGATACTGGTTCAGTTGCTAAGAGTAGTAACTCGAAACGGGAGTTGCAGAATGAACAGAAACTAGTTAAGGGTGAAGTGACGATATGTGTTGGAAGTAGTTCCAAGATTGATATGATCATCATCGCACACTCCCTATACTTTCGTGATTAGTGTTGAACCTAAATAAGTGTTATTTGGTGTTTACGTTGAGCATGAATATGATTTGATCATGTTTATTGCAATACGGTTATTCATTTAAGTTAGAGAATAATTGTTGTTCTGTTTACATGAATAAAACCTTATATGGTTACACACCCAATGAAAATGGTTCATTGGATCTCGATCGTAGTGATACACATATTCATAATATTGAAGACAAAAGATGCAAAGTTAATAATGATAGTGCAACTTATTTGTGGCACTGCCGTTTAGGTCATATTGGTGTAAAGCGCATGAAGAAACTCCATGCTGATGGGATTTTGGAATCACTTGATTATGAATCACTTGATGCTTGCGAACCATGCCTTATGGGTAAAATGATTAAGACTCCGTTCTCCGGAACAATGGAGCGAGCAACTGACTTATTGGAAATAATACATACTGATGTATGTGATCCGATGAGTGTTGAGGCTCGCGGCGGGTATCGTTATTTTCTGACCTTCACAGATGTTTTGAGAAGATATGGGTATATCTACTTGATGAAACACAAGTCTGAAACATTTGAAAAGTTCAAAGAATTTCAGAGTGAAGTGGGGAATCATCGTAACAAAAAATAAAAAGTTTCTATGATATGATCGCAGAAGTAAAATATTTGAGTTACGAGCTTGTCCTTCAGTTAAAAACAATGTGAAATAGTTTCACTACTCACGCCACCTGAAACACCACAGCATAATGGTGTGTCCGAACGTCATAACCGTACTTTATTAGATATGGTGCAAACTATGATGTCTCTTACCAATCTACCACTATCGTTTTGGGATTATGCATTAGAGACAGCTGCATTCACGTTAAATAGGGAACCATCTAAATCCGTTGAGATGACACCGTATGAACTATGGTTTGACAAGAAACCTAAGCTGTCGTTTCTTAAAGATTGAGGTTGCAATGCTTATGTGAAAAAGTTTCAACCTGATAAGCTCAAACTCAAATCGGAGAAGTGCGTCTTCATAGGATACCCAAAAGAAAAATGTTGGGTACACCTTCTATCACAGATCCGAAGGCAAGATGTTCGTTGCTGAGAATGGATCCTTTCTAGAGAAGGAGTTTCTCTCGAAAGAAGTGAGTGGGAGGAAAGTAGAACTTGATAAGGTAATTGTACCTTCTCCCTTATTGGAAAGTAGTTCATCACATAAATCTGTTCCTGTGACTACTACACCAATTAGTGAGGAAGCTAATGATAATGATCATGTAACTTCAGATCAAGTTACTACCGAATCTCATAGGTTAACCAGAGTGAGATCCGCACCAGAGTGGTACGGTAATCATGTTCTGGAAGTCATGTTACTAGACCATGACGAACTTGCGAACTATGAGGAAGCGATGATGAGCCCAGATTCCGCGAAATGGTTTGAGGCCATGAAATCTGAGATATGATCCATGTATGAGAACAAAGTATGGACTTTGATGGATTTGCCCGATGATCGGCAAGCCATAGAAAATAAATGGATCTTCAAGAGGAAGACAGACGCTGATAGTAGTGTTACTATCTACAAAGCTAGACTTGTCGAAAAATGTTTTTGACAAAGTTCAACGTGTTGACTACGATGAAATTTTCTCACTCGTAGCGATGCTTAAGTCTGTCCAAATCATGTTAGCAATTGCCGCAATTTTATGAAATCTGGCAAATGGATAAACAAAACTACATTCCTTAATGGATTTAAAGAAGAGATGTATATGATACAACCAGAAGGTTTTGTCAATCCTAAAGGTGCTAACAAAATATGCAAGCTCCAGCGATCCATCTATGGACTGGTGCAAGCATCTCGGAGTTGGAATATACGCTTTGATAAGTTGATCAAAACATATAGTTTTATACAGACTTGCGGTGAAGCCTGTATTTACAAGAAAGTGAGTGGGAGCACTACAACATTTCTGATAAGTATATGTGTATGACATATTGTTGATCGGAAATAATGTAGAATTATTCTGCAAAGCATAAAGGAGTGTCTGAAAGGATTTTTTCAAAGAAAACCTCGATGAAGCTGCTTACATATTGAGCATCAAGATCTATAGAGATAGATCAAGACGCTTGATAAGTTTTTTCAATGAGTACATACCTTGACAAGATTTTGAAGTAGTTCAAAATGGAACAGTCAAAAAAAGAATTCTTGCCTGTGTTACAAGGTGTGAAGTTGAATAAGACTCAAAGCCCGACCACGGCAGAAAATAGAATGAGAATGAAAGTCATTCCCTATGCCTTGGCCATAGGTTCTATATAGTATGCCATGCTGTGTACCAGACCTATTGTATACCCTACACTAATATTGGCAAGGGAGTACAATAGTGATCTAGGAGTAGATCACTGGACAGCGGTCAAAATTATCCTTAGTGGAATAAGGATATGTTTCTCGATTATGAAGGTGACAAAAGGTTCGTCGTAAAAGGGTTACGTCGATACAAGTTTTGGCACTGATCCGGATGACTCTTAGTATTCATCTGGATACATATTCAAAGTGGGAGCAATTAGCTAAAGTAGCTCCGTGCAGAGCATTGTAGACATAGAAAATTGCAAAATACTTACGGATCTGAATATGGCAGACCCGTTGACTAAACTTCTCTCACAGGCAAAACATGATCACACCTTAGTACTCTTTGGGTGTTAATCACATAGCAATGTGAACTAGATTACTGATTCAAGTAAACCCTTTGGGTGTTGGTCACATATCGATGTGAACTATGGGTGTTAACCACATAAAGATGTGAACTATTGATGTTAGATCACATGGCGATGTGAACTAGATTATTGACTCTAGTGCAAGTGGGAGACTGAAGGAAATATGCCCTAGAGGCAATAATAAAGTTATTATTTATTTCCTTATTTCATGATAAATGTTTATTATTAATGCTAGAATTGTATTAACCGGAAACATAATACATGTGTGAATACATAGACAAACAGAGTGTCACTAGTATGCCTCTACTTGACTAGCTCGTTAATCAAAGATGGTTATGTTTCCTAACCATAGACAAAGAGTTGTTATTTGATTAACGAGATCACATCATTAGGAGAATGATGTGATTGACTTGACCCATTCCATTAGCTTAGCACTCGATCGTTTAGTATGTTGCTATTGCTTTCTTCATGACTTATACATGTTCCTATGACTATGAGATTATGCAACTCCCGTTTACCGGAGGAACACTTTGTGTGCTACCAAACGTCACAACGTAACTGGGTGATTATAAAGGAGCTCTACAGGTGTCTCCAAAGGTACATGTTGGGTTGGCGTATTTCGAGATTAGGATTTGTCACTCCGATTGTCGGAGAGGTATCTCTGGGCCCTCTCGGTAATGCACATCACATTAGCCTTGCAAGCATTGCAACTAATGAGTTAGTTGCGAGATGATGTATTACGGAACGAGTAAAGAGACTTGCCGGTAACGAGATTGAACTAGGTATTGAGATACCGACGATCGAATCTCAGGCAAGTAACATACCGATGACAAAGGGAACAACGTATGTTGTTATGCAGTCTGACCGATAAAGATCTTCGTAGAATATGTAGGAGCCAATATGAGCATCCAGGTTCCGCTATTGGTTATCGACCGGAGATGTGTCACGGTCATGTCTACATTGTTCTCGAACCCGTAGGGTCCGCACGCTTAAGGTTTCAATGACAGTTATATTATGAGTTTATGAGTTTTGATGTACCTAAGGAGTTTGGAGTCCTGGATGAGATCAGGGACATGACGAGGAGTCTCGAAATGGTCGAGACGTAAAGATCGATATATTGGACGACTATATTCGGACATCGGAAAGGTTCCGAGTGGTTCGGGTATTTTTCGGAGTACCGGGGAGTTACAGGAATACGGGAGAAGAAGTATATGGGCCTTATTGGGCTTTAGGGGAGAGGGAGAGGCAGGCCGCGCCCCCCCCAAGGCCTAGTCCGAATTGGACTAGGGGGAGGGGCTGCGCCCCCTCCTTCCTTCTCTTCCTTCTTCCCCTTCCTTGTCTCCTACTCCTACTACATGGAAGGACTCCTAGTTGGACTAGGAAAGGGGGAATCCTACTCCCGGTGGGAGTAGGACTCCCCTAGGGTGCGCCATAGAGAGGGCCGGCCCTCCCCTCCTCCACTCCTTTATATACAGGGGCAGGGGGCACCCCATAGACACACAAGTTGATCCACGTGATCATATTCTTAGCCGTGTGCAGTGCCCCCTTCCACCATAATCCTCGATAATATTGTAACGGTGCTTAGGCGAAGCCCTGCAACGGTAGTACATCAAGATCGTCACCACGCCGTCGTGCTGACGGAACTCTTCCCCGACACTTTGCTGGATTGGAGTCCGGGGATCATCATCGAGCTGAACGTGTGCTAAAACTCGGAGGTGCCGTAGTTTCTGTGCTTGATCGGTCGGGCCGTGAAGACATACGACTACATCAACCACGTTGTGCTAACGCTTCCGCTGTCGGTCTACAAGGGTACGTAGATCACACTCTCCCCTCTCGTTGCTATGCATCACCATGATCTTGCGTGTGCGTAGGAAAATTTTGAAATTACTACGTTACCCAACATCTTCATGTTTCTTTACCTCAATCCCTAGGAAGAAATGCAAGTCTCCTGGATCCTTCAGAGCAAACTCGGCACTTAGATCCTTCAGAAGTCATGTTATTGCTTCATCAGAGGAACTTGTGATAATTATATCATCAACATAAATAAGAACAAATATGGAGGTATTTGATCTATTGTAAATAAACAGTGATGTATCAGACTTTGAAGGGACAAATCCAAGTGTTTGCAGTTTCTGACTTAGGCGTGAGTACCACGCCATGGGAGCTTGCTTTAATCCATATAAAGCTTTATCAAGTTTGCACACATGTAGTGATGAGTTTTTGTTCACAAACCCAGGAGGTTGCTTCATGTATACTTCCTCTTCTAGAATGCCATGAAGGAACGCATTCTATACATCCAATTTTCTGAGACTCCATCCCCTGGAAATAGCAACAGACAAAACAAGGCGAATAGTGGCAGCTTTAGCAACAGGACTAAATGTGTCCTCATAGTCTATGTCATACCGCTGTTTGAAACCCTTTGCAACAAGTCTTTCTTTGTAACGATCTATGGACCCATCGGACTTCCTTTTGATGCGAAACACCCATTTGCAATCAATTATATTTGTACCTCGTCATGGAGGCACCAGATGCCACGTTTTATTTTTCTTCAGTGCTGTCGTGGTTTTGTCACGACAGATGTCCTTGTGAAAGGACTTAGTCGTGGAGCCATCGCTACGGGTTAGTTTAAAGGGGTAAAACCGGACACGGGGACACGAAGAGTTTTATACTAGTTCGGCCCCTTCGAGGAAGGTAAAAAGCCTACGTCTAGTTGTGATTGGTATTGCTAGGGTTTCGAAGGCCAGGGAGCGAATCCGCTTTCTCTGGCTCTCGAGTTGTTGTCTGTCCCAAAACCGCGGCCGGGTCGTCCCTTTATATACATAGGTTGACGCCCGCCGGGCTACAGAGTCCCGAAGCCGGATCATAAACGTGTCTGGTTCGGTCTCTACTCTTCCTATCTTACAGTACAAGTTACATGACTAGGTCGGTTTACATTTACAGGCTGTAACTCGCCTTTGGGCCTTGGGCCTTCCGTAAAGCGCCATCATCTTTGCATCTTCACGGGCTTCTAATCTTCAAAGAGTCAACCCGGCTACATAAGGCCGGTTTACCTCTAGTAGTAATATCCCCAACATTAGGCCCCAGATTAGTTTGAACTTGTTCATGTCAATCTTCTACACTTAGAAAAAATCTTCTCTCATATCTTCACCTTGATTTTGTAAACCGCCGTGACGTCATACTTCCAAATTATGATAAACCGCCCTGACGTCATCCATCCATTGTTGTCGGAGATTACCTTCATTTAATGTGTATTCACTCACCGAGGCGACACCTTTATTAACTTTTCCATTTTTTGGGCTCCTCGATTCCTGCACTTGCTGTTTTACCGCTTTGCCTTATAAATAGGGGCAGACGACCCCTTTCTTTTCTTTCCGCTACCCATTCATCTCTTCTTCTTCCTCTGGACGACCCCACACTCGAGCGCCGCCATCATCTTCGAACCTCACCTCTGCTTCGTCGTCGGCCGCTGCATCAACCTATTCGCACCAGAGTTCCATAGCGCCCTTCCGCTGCTTCCATGGTCGCAGTAAGTCCTTTCCCCCTTCTTTCCTAGATCCATTAGGGTTTCCTCACTGTTCTTGAGGTTCGTCAGAGCTTATAGCGCTGTTCTTGAGGTTCGTCAGAGCTTATAGCGTTGTTCTTCCTTTGGCCCGTAGATGAATGCTTCGTACTTATCATATTTCTTGCCACGATGAATCTTCTGTTACCCTCACAACTCCTTATACAAAAAACTGCTGCAATCCTTCATAAACTGTTTCGGGTCTTACCCTTTTTAGGTCGAAATATTTTGCTTTTCTGTCTTACCTTAGATCTGAAATTTTAATACATCTCTATGAAATCCGTTTCTCCTCATACCATCATAGGTGGTTTAACTTTGCATAATCAATCAGTACCATTAGCCCTCTGATAAACCGGAAGAGCCTTTTATCTCCATAATTATATTCCGGTTTTAACAGTGTCTGAATATCCCTGTCGTGGTATTACCTTTTACGCATTATTGCATTGATCTCCGGTTTATGCCATGTCCTCTATCATTATGTCTCTTATTCCATTGTATCATGCATATAATCATGCGTGAGTTATAAACCGACCTTTCATTTTCAGCTTGTTTGTTTCGCAATGGCCAAACAATTTACGGCCTGCAATTGGGCTCGTTCCCGGGTTACTGAAATCAAATGAGGAATTCTCGGAACAGAAAATCCTCCGACCCCAAGGCAGGGCGAGGTGGTGGTCTTTGTTGATCACATAGGCCATGGCTTCAAACCGCCAGGGTCAAAGTTTTACCGAGATGTGCTTGCTAGCTTCCAACTTCATCTGCAAGGTATAGGTCCCAACTCGGTCTCCAATTTATGCAACTTCCAGGTCTTCTGTGAAGTATATCTACAAGAAGAACCAACTACCGAACTATTTCGGGATTTCTTCCACTTAAACCGGCGCATAGAGTTTGTAAATGGCCCGAACACAGAACTTGGTGGTGTTTCGATTCAAAAGCGGAAAGAAGTTGAATTTCCTCATGCCAAACATCATAGCCACCCAAAAGAATGGAACCAAACTTGGTTTTATTGCAGAGACACTTCACCTGAAGATGAAAATACCCTCCCCGGCTTTCGTGATCACAAACTATCCAACACCCACCCAATGCCACAATGCCTGAGCTCTTTAGAAAGGGCGAAATACGCTCCTCAACTCACCAAACTCCGGGCTTTTATGGCGAACGGTTTAACAGGCGTAGATTTTGTGCGCTGTTGGATATCCAGGAGTATCTTGCCGCTAAGCCGGCGTCCCGGTTTAATGTGTGAATATACCGGTGAGGTTGACGACCCTCAACGTCATTGCAACATCCAATTATCTGAGGAAGAAGTCACTGAAGGTGTAAAAAAGATTCTGAATGAGTCGGAATTGATCTGTAGTCACCAGTCTAAGTCCCTTCTATGCCAAGAACAAGCCGCCTGCTGTAAGCAGTATACTTCCCCTTCATCTCTAATATTTTTAGCTTATGCAACCTATAATCCTTCTTCTTTGTATATAGGGAGATGACCCCTTCTGGAAACGGAAGACCATGGAGAAAGCAGCAAAGCCGACTGGAGACAAAGCGGTCAAGCCATCTCGCCCAAAAACCAAAGCTGTGAAACGGACGTCAAAGCGGAAAACGGCTGACCAGATTAACATGGAGCTTGATGATGATACTGATGATCCAGAAGTTGAGGTAGAACTTGACTCACTTGGCTCTCTTTTCATGCACCTCATTAACAATGATCTTCCTCAGGAGGACGCAGAGGCTAGTCAAGCTGATGATGTAGAGGTAATTACCCTTTCCTCTGGTTCAGACTCTATGCCAACACAAAAAACCCGTCAAGCAGTCCGGAAAGTAAGCTTTTCTCATCCTCTTGCTCACTTGGATCCAACATTTATTTTGAAGACTCAGCAGCATGAAGCTCGCCGGACAACCCGGCACAGTGGTCAACAGGTCACTTCAGTCGGTTTACCTGATACTCCGGTTCATAAGCGTCGGTCTCAGGTCTCTCCTACTTCTGACCATTCTTACCCCAAGGCAGGTTATTTCAGACAGCCTCTTAATCCGTCCGATTCAAATTATCAGGTGACACCTCCTTCATCTTCTGGTGAATCGACAGCAACTCAACTCCCCCGTTTGAAAACTGTGTCCGGGTAAGTTGCAAAAACCTTTCCTTTCACTCCGTCATAAATCCTTTGAATAGGATGCTAATCCTCTTTTATTCTGTTTACAAGGCCAAAGCCAGATCCAGTAAGAAAGCTCAAACCACCAATCCGCTCGAAAATCCGGTCACCGAAGAAGAAGAACCAAGAGGTGAATCGGAACAAACTTGTGAACCGGAAAGCCCTCATCCTGAAGCTGCTTCTGATAATCCGCCCCTTGAAGGCCAAAATACTAATGAACCAGCAGACGCTGATCCTGCCGCGCCTGATGCTGAATCGGCAGAACCAAACCGGGCTAGTCCGGTGAAAGATGCTGAAATTCCAATATCATCAACCAAAAACCCTGAAGGCCAAGGTGATGATGTTATTATTACTGGAATGGGCCACAGCTCTCCTGGCCATCCCGTTATTTTGGCTCAACACAGTGCCAAAGAAGAGCAAGCTGCCAGGGAGAAAGGTAAGTGGAGCAGCAATTTATCAAGCTATGCTCATCTTAACGCTGACGAGCTCCATTCTGGCTTCTTGAACCGTCTGCACTCAAACTGGGATTATGAAGCTGGTTTGGTGAACTTGATGAAAGAGCGATATGAGGTAAATTCCTCTCCCTTTGTTTATTGATTTATAGCTGAAATACTCTCCCAAGTAGCCCCCAAGGGCCGTTTTATGATTATTAATCATAAACCGGGTCTTCTCATCACTGATCCTCGCAATAGCAAGTCTCTAATAATAGATAAGACTTATCTTGAAATAATTAGATAACTTTCTGCAGCATAGCCCCCAAAGGCCGGTTTAACTTGTCAAGTTAAACCGGTTTTTAATCCATACATCTGTTTTAGAACATGCACATTAGCCCCCAAGTGTCAAGGATAATGCTTGCATTGTTCTGGATACTTGTATAAAGTGTAGTACTTGAGAGCAAATAGGCATTAGCACCCAAGTATGAAGTGCATAATTTTTTATATGCTTTGTACTTAGCAAATATATATGTTGTTTGTTTCATATGCCCAAATATATACGCTTTGTACTTGGCAGGCTGAACTGAGAAGCAAAGATGCCCGAAACTCTGACTTGCAAGAGAATATGAAATCACAACAAGCCGAAGCTGAAAAAGCTAAAGAGGAGCTGACCCAGGCCTTGGCCGTGATGGAGAAGTTGAAAGAATCTTTCAACAAAGATCGTGCTGACTGGGAAACTGAGAAATCCGGTTTAACCAAAACAGCTGTAGACGCTGAGGCAGCCCTGAAGCCAGTGGTAGATGAACTAGCCGGTTTGAAACACCAAATCAATGCTATGATCTTTGCTATCTTTGGTAAGTACCTACTTTATGTTTGTTGCATAAGCCGATGAACCTTATAACTGACCAAAATGTTGATAAAATCTTTGGCAGGTACTCGGATTGCTCATCTTGGCACAAATATACGGATGAAACTCAAAGCGGCATACACATTGATTCAACAGCTGTACTCTGGGTCTCAGCGGGCTATTTTTACGGCAGCTTATAACAAACTGGCTCCTACGTTGATTAAAGAGACTCTTGAGAAGTTGGCCATGTTACCAGCCCGCATTGCCGAGTTGAAGAAATCAGCTGCCAGAGCCGGAGCTTTAACTGCACTTATTCGAGCAAAAGCCTGGATTCTAGATCTTGAAGCAGAAGACATGATCAAAGGATACCCAGGTGTTAAAGAAGATGGTTCCAGCTTTGACAATGATGATCTCCGACGGCTGACCAAACAGATGCGGCCAGTAGCCAGCAAGTTGGCCGATGATACAGATTTGTCCCATTTTCAACTGTTTTACAATGCGGAGGGGAAGGGGCAGCCGGCCGACATCCATGAAGTTGAATAGCTTGTGCCTCCGATTCGTAAGCACACTTATGCTCCTAATATTAACCCCTCCAATCTTATCCATGAAGAAGCAGTGTTTCAAGCTTTAACTGGAATCGATTGGTCAACGGTTGATTTCCAGCGTCTGGGGAGGGATGAAGAAGTGCCCACACACCAACTGACCCTCAACCATCAAACCGTCCAGGCGAAGCGTCCTAAACCGGTTGCCAGTTTACTGTCCACCGTGTGCCGACCTTGTTAAAAACAATTGTGCCATTGGAGCCGCTTTGAAGGCTTCTTGTAATAGGATAGCTAAAAACTCCTTTATTTGCCATGCCATCGACCATGTTTTGTAATGCCTCATGACAACTTGTGCCACCCTTTGGGATATATTTATGCATACCCCATGATGAATTATGTTCCTGGGTTTAACAACTTAAAAGTGTCTAGCGGTTTACCGCTAGACGGGTCAATATATCCAAGAAGTGTACATGACATAGATGAAATAATAAAAATGTTTGTACAATAAGCAGTATACATAACATACCTCATTGGCTGACCAATGGTGTATACGACAAAGGTGTTAATACCAATCCGAAGCGTTGATAATCTCATCTCTGTACTGCCGGTTTATATATGAAACCGGACCGGAATAACTACCGGGTTTTCTTTATAACACTGATGATTTAGTCAAACCAGACCGGGTCAATAAACACTGGTTTATAACTGATCATGTGTTAACAACATGTAGTTGGGAAGCAAGTGTTGGGGAACGTAGTAATTTCAAAAAAATTCTACGCACATGCAAGATCATGGTGATGCATAGCAACGAGAGGGGAGAGTGTTGTCTACGTACCCTCGTAGACCGAAGAGGAAGCGTTGACGCAACGTAAAGGAAGTAGTCATACGTATTCCCGATCCAACCGATCCAAGCACCGTTACTCTGGCACCTTTGAGTTCTTGGCACACGTTCAGCTCGATGACGCTCCCCGGGCTCCGATCCAGCAAAGCTTCGGGGAGGAGTTCCGTCAGCACGACGGCGTGGTGACGATCTTGATGTTCAACCGTCGCAGGGCTTCGCCTAAGCACCGCTACAATATGACCGAAGTGGAATATGGTGGAGGGAGGCACCACACACGGCTAAGGAACGATCACGAAGATCAACTTGTGTGTCTATGGGGTGCCCCCTGCCCCCGTATATAAAGGAGTGGAGGAGGGGAGGGCCGGCCCTCTCTATGGCACGCCCTAGGGGAGTCCTACTCCCACCGGGAGTAGGATTCCCCCTTTCCTAGTCCAACTAGGAGTCCTTCCATGTAGTAGGAGTAGTAGACAAGGAAGGGGAAGAGGGAAGAGAAGGAAGGAGGGGGCGCAACCCCTCCTCCTAGTCCAATTCGGACTAGGCCTTGGGGGGGCGCGCGGCCTGCCTCTCCCTCTCCCCTAAAGCCCAATAAGGCCCATATACTTCTTCTCCCGTATTACCGTAACTCCCCGGTACTCCGAAAAATACCCGAACCACGCGGAACCTTTCCGATGTCCGAATATAGTCGTCCAATATATCGATCTTTACGTCTCGACCATTTCGAGACTCCTCGTCATGTCCCTGATCTCATCCGGGACTCCGAGCAACCTTCGGTACATCAAAATACATAAAATCATAATGAAACTGTCATCGTAAGATTAAGCGTGCGGACCCTATGATTCGAGAACAATGTAGACATGACCGAGACACGTCTCCGGTCAATAACCAATAGCGGAACTTGGATGCTCATATTGGTTCCTACATATTCTACGAAGATCTTTATCGGTCAGATCGCATAACAACATACGTTGTTCCCTTTGTCATCAGTATGTTACTTGCCCGAGATTCGATCGTCGGTATCTCAATACCTAGTTCAATCTCGTTACCGGAAAGTCTCTTTACTCGTTCCGTAATACATCATCTCACAACTAACTCATTAGTTGCAATGCTTGCAAGGCTTATGTAATGTGCATTACCGAGAGGGCCCAGAGATACTTCTCCGACAATCGGAGTGACAAATCCTAATCTCGAAATACGCCAACCCAACATGTACCTTTGGAGACACCTATAGAGCTCCTTTATAATAACCCAGTTACGTTGTGACATTTGGTAGCACACAAATTGTTCCTCCCGCAAACGGGAGTTGCATAATCTCATAGTCATAGGAACATGTATAAGTCATGAAGAAAGCAATAGCAACATACTAAACGATCGGGTGCTAAGCTAATGGAATGGGTCATGTCAATCACATCATTCTCCTAATGATGTGATCCCATTAATCAAATAACAACTCTTTTGTTCATGGTTAGGAAACATAACCATCTTCAATTAACGAGCTAGTCAAGTAGAGGCATACTAGTGACACTCTGTTTGTCTATGTATTCACACATGTATTATGTTTCCGGTTAATACAATTCTAGCATGAATAATAAACATTTATCATGATATAAGTAAATAAATAATAACTTTATTATTGCCTCTAGGGCATATTTGCTTCAGTCTCCCACTTGCACTAGAGTCAATAATCTAGTTCACATCGCCATGTGATTCAACACTAATATTTCACATAACCATGTGATTAACACCCATAGTTCACATCGTCATGTGACCTATACCCAAAGGGTTTTAATAGAGTCAGTAATCTAGTTCACATCGCTATGTGATTAACACCCAAAGAGTACTAAGGTGTGATCATGTTTTGCTTGTGAGATAATTTTAGTCAACAGGTCTGTCCTATTCAGATCCGTAAGTATTTTGCAAATTTCTATGTCAACAATGCTCTACAAGGAGCTACTCTAGCTAATTGCTCCCACTTTCAATATGTATCCAGATTGTTTAGAGTCATCTAGATCAGTGTCAAAATTTGCATCGACGTAACCCTTTACAACGAACCTTTTTGTCACGTCCATAATTGAGAAACATATCCTTATTCCATGAAGGATAATTTTGACCGCTGTCCAGTGATCTACTCCAACTTCACTATTATACTCCCTTGCCAAAATTAGTGTAGGGTATACAATAGATCTGGTACACAGCATGACATGCTTTATAGAACCTATGGCTGAGGCATAGGGAATGACTTTCATTCTCTTTCTATCTTCTGCCGTGGTCGGGCTTTGAGTCTTACTCAATTTCACACCTTGTAACACAGCCAATAACTTCTTTCTTTGACTGTTCCATTTGAACTACTTCAAAATCTTGTCAAGGTATGTACTCATTGAAAAAACTTATCAAGCGTCGTGATCTATCTCTATAGATCTTGATGCTCAATATGTAAGCAGCTTCACCGAGGTCTTTCTTTGAAAACTCCTTCCAAAAATTCCTTTATGCTTTGCAGAATAATTCTACATTATCTCCGATCAACAATATGTCATTCACATATACTTATCAGAAATGTTGTAGTGCTCCCACTCACTTTCTTGTAAATACAGGCTTCACCGCAAGTCTATATAAAACTATATGCTTTGATCAACTTATCAAAGCGTATATTCCAACTCTGAGATGCTTGCACCAATCCATAGATGGATCGCTGGAGCTTGCATATTTTGTTAGTACCTTTAGGATTGACAAAACCTTCTGGTTGCATCATATACAACTCTTCTTTAATAATTCCATTAAGGAATGCAGTTTTGTTTATCCATTTGCCAGATTTCATAAAATGCGGCAATCGCTAACATGATTCGGACAGACTTAAGCATAGATACGAGTGAGGAACTCTCATCGTAGTCAACACCTTGAACTTGTTGAAAAACCCTTTTGCGACAATTCTAGCTTTGTAGATAGTAACACTACTATCAGCGTCTGTCTTCCTCTTGAAGATCCATTTAATCTCAATGGCTCGCCGATCAATGGCTAAGTCAATCAAAGTCCATACTTTGTTCTCATACATGGATCTCATCTCAGATTTCATGGCCTCAAGCCATTTCGCGGACTCTGGGCTCATCATCGCTTCCTCATAGTTCGTAGGTTCGTCATGGTCAAGTAGAATGACCTCCAGAACAAGATTACCGTACCACTCTGGTGCGGATCTCACTCTGGTTAACCTACGAGATTCGGTAGTAACTTGATCTGAAGTTACATGATCATCATCATTAGCTTCCTCACTAATTGGTGTAGTAGTCACAAGAACAGATTTCTGTGATGAACTACTTTCCAATAAGGGAGAAGGTACAATTACCTTATCAAGTTCTACTTTCCTCCCACTCACTTCTTTCAAGAGAAACTCCTTCTCTACAAAGGATCCATTCTTAGCAACGAATGTCTTGCCTTCGGATCTGTGATAGAAGGTGTACCCAACAGTCTCCTTTGGGTATCCTATGAAGACATATTTCTCCGATTTGGGTTTGAGCTTATCAGGATGAAACTTTTTCATATAAGCATCACAATCCCAAACTTTAAGAGACAACTTTGGTTTCTTGCCAAACCAGAGTTCAGATTGTGTCATCTCAACGGACTTAGATGGTGCCCCTTTTTAACGTGAATGCAGCTATGTCTAATGCATGATCCCAAAACGATATTGGTAAATCGGTAAGAAACATCATAGATTGTACTATATCCAATAAAGTACGGTTATGACGTTCGGACACACCATTGTGCTGTGGTGTTCCAGGTGGCATGAGTTTGTGAAACTATTCCACATTATTTTAATTGAAGACCAAACTCGTAACTCAAATATTCGTCTCTGCGATCAGATCGTAGAAACTTTATTTTCTTATCATGATGATTTTCCACTTCACTCTGAAATACTTTGAACTTTTCAGACTTATGTTTCATCAAGTAGATATACTCATATCTGCTCAAATCATCTGTGAAGATCAGAAAATAATGATACCTGCCACGAGCCTCAATATTCATCGGACCACATACATCAGTATGTATGATTTCCAACAAATCTGTTGCTCGCTCCATTGTTCCGGAGAACGGAGTCTTTAGTCATCTTGCCCATAAGGCATGGTTCGCAAGCACCAAGTGATTCATAATCAAGTGATTCCAAAATCCCATCAGCATGAAGTTTCTTCAAGTGCTTTACACCAATATGACCTAAACGGCAGTGCCACAAATAAGTTGCACTATCATTATTAACTTCGCATCTTTTTGTTTCAATATTATGAATATGTGTATCACTACGATCGAGATCCAATGAACTATTTTCATTGGGTGTGTAACCATATAAGGTTTTATTCGTGTAAACAGAACAACAATTTATTCTCTTACTTAAATGAATAACCGTATTACAATAAACATGATCAAATCATATTCATGCTCAACGCAAACACCAAATAACACTTATTTAGGTTCAACACTAATCCCGAAAGTATAGGGAGTGTGCGATGATGATCATATCAATCTTGGAACCACTTCCAACACACATCGTCACTTCACCCTTAACTAGTCTCTGTTCATTCTGCAACTCCCGTTTCGAGTTACTACTCTTAGCAACTGAACTAGTATCAAATACTGAGGGGTTGCTATGAACACTAGTAAAGTACACATCAATAACATGTATATCAAATATACCTATGTTCACTTTGCCATCCTTCTTATCCGCCAAATACTTGGGGTAGTTCCGCTTCCAGTGACCAGTTCCTTTGTAGTAGAAGCACTTAGTCTCAGGCTCAGGACCAGACTTGGGCTTCTTCACTTGAGCAGCAACTTGCTTGCTGTTCTTCTTGAAGTTCCCCTTCTTCCCTTTGCCCTTTTTCTTGAAACTAGTGGTTTCGTCAACCATCAACACTTGATGTTTTTCTTGATTTCTACCTTCGTCGATTTCAGCATCATGAAAAGCTTGGGAATCGTTTCTGTTATCCCTTGCATATTATAGTTCATCACGATGTTCTACTAACTTGGTGATGGTGACTAGAGAATTCTGTCAATCACTATCTTATCTAGAAGATTAACTCCCACTTGATTCAAGCGATTGTAGTACCCAGACAATCTGAGCACATGCTCACTAGTTGAGCGATTCTCCTCCGTCTTTTAGCTATAGAACTTGTTGGAGACTTCATATCTCTCAACTCGGGTATTTGCTTGAAATATTAACTTCAACTCCTGGAACATCTCATATGGTCCATGACGTTCAAAACGTCTTTGAAGTCCCGATTCTAAGCCGTTTAAGCATGGTGCACTAAACTATCAAGTAGTCATCATATTGAGCTAGCCAAACATTCATAACGTCCACATCTGCTCCTGTAATAGGTCAGTCACCTAGCGGTGCATCAAGGACATAATTCTTCTGTGCAGCAATGAGGATAAACCTCAGATCACGGATCCAATCCGCATCATTGCTACTAACATTTTTCAACTTAGTTTTCTCTAGGAACATATACAAATTAAACGGGGAGCAACATCGCGAGCTATTGATCTACAACATAGATATGCTAATACTATCAGGACTAAGTTCATGATAAATTAAAGTTTAATTAATCATATTACTTAAGAACTCCCACTTAGATAGACATCCCTCTAATCATCTAAGTGATCACGTGATCCAAATCAACTAAACCATAACCGATCATCACGTGAAATGGAGTAGCTTTCAATGGTGAACATCATTATGTTGATCATATCTACTATATGATTCATGCTCGACCTTCCGGTCTCAGTGTTCCGAGGCCATATCTGCATATGCTAGGCTCGTCAAGTTTAACCTGAGTATTCTGCGTGTGCAAAACTGACTTGCACCCGTTGTAGATGGACGTAGAGCTTATCACACCCGATCATCACGTGGTGTCTGGGCACGACGAACTTTGGCAATGGTGCATACTCAGGGAGAACACTTATACCTTGAAATTTTAGTAAGGGATCATCTTATAAAGCTACCGTTGATCTAAGCAAAATAAGATGCATAAAAGATAAACATCATATGCAATCATAATATGTGACATGACATGGCCATGATCATTTTGCGCCTTTGATCTCCATCTCCAAAGTATTGTCATGATCTCTATCGTCACTGGCATGACGTCATGATCTCCATCATCTTGATCTATATCAATGTGTCGTCACGTGGTCGTCTCGCCAACAATTGCTCTTCCAACTATTGCTATCGCATAGCGATAAAGTAAAGCAATTATTGGGCGCTTGCATCTTATGCAATAGAGAGACAACCATAAGGATTTTGCCAGTTGCCGATAACTTCAACAAAACATGATCATCTCATACAACAACTTATATCTCATCACGTCTTGACCATATCACATCACAACATGCCCTGCAAAAACAAGTTAGACGTCCTCTACTTTGTTGTTGCAAGTTTTACGTGGCTGCTACGGGCTTAGCAAGAACCAATCTTACCTACGCATCAAAACCACAACGATAGTTTGTCAAGTTGGTGCTGTTTTAACCTTCGCAAGGACCGGGCGTAGCCACACTCGGTTCAACTAAAGTTGGAGAAACTGACACCCGCCAGCCACCTGTGTGCAAAGCACGGTGATAGAACCAGTCTCGCGTAAGCGTACGCGTAATGTCGTTCCGGGCCGCTTCATCCAACAATACCGCTGAACCAAAGTATGACATGATGGTAAGCAGTATGACTTATATCGCCCACAACTCACTTGTGTTCTACTCGTGCATATAACATCAAATCATAAAACCTATGCTCTGATACCACTGTTGGGGAATGTAGTAATTTCAAAAATTTCCTACGCACATGCAAGAACATGGTGATGCATAGCAACGAGAGGGGAGAGTGTTGTCTAGATACCCTCGTAGACTGAAGCGGAAGCGTTGACGCAACATAGAGGAAGTAGTCGTACGTCTTCCCGATCCAACCGATCCAAGCACCGTTACTCCGACACCTCCGAGTTCTTGGCACACGTTCGGCTCGATGACGCTCCCGGGCTCCGATCCAGCAAAGCTTCGGGGAGGAGTTCCGTCAGCATGATGGCATGGTGACGATCTTGATGTTCAACCGTCGCAGGGCTTCGCCTAAGCACCAATACAATATGACCGAGGTGGAATATGGTGGAGGGGGGCACCGCACACGGCTAAGGAACGATCACGAAGGAAGGGGAAGAGGGAGGAGGGGAGGGCCGGCCCTCTCTATGGCGCGCCCTAGGGGAGTCCTACTCCCACCGGGAGTAGGATCCCCCCTTTCCTAGTCCAACTAGGAGTCCTTCCATGTAGTAGGAATAGGAGACAAGGAAGGGGAAGAGGGAAGAGAAGGAAGGAGGAGGCGCAGCCCCTCCCCCTAGTCCAATTCGGACTAGGCCTTGGGGGGCGCGTGGCCTGCCTCTCCCTCTCCCCTAAAGCCCAATAAGGCCCATATACTTCTTCTCCCGTATTCCCGTAACTCCCCGGTACTCCGAAAAATACCCGAACCACTCGGAACCTTTCCGATGTCCGAATATAGTCGGCCAATATATCGATATTTACGTCTCGACCATTTCGAGACTCCTCGTCATGTCCCCGATCTCATCCGGGACTCCGAACAACCTTCGGTACATCAAAATACATAAACTCATAATGAAACTATCATCATAACATTAAGCGTGTGGACCTACGGTTCGAGAAGAATGTAGACATGACCGAGACACGTCTCTGGTCAATAACCAATAGTGGAACCTGGATGCTCATATTGGTTCCTACTTATTCTACGAAGATCTTTATCGGTCAGACCGCATAACAACATACGTTGTTCCCTTTGTCATCGGTATGTTACTTGCCCGAGATTCGATCGTCGGTATCTCAATACCTAGTTCAATCTCGTTACCGGCAAGTCTCTTTACTCGTTCCGTCATACATCATCTCACAACTAACTCATTAGTTGCAATGCTTGCAAGGCTTATGTGATGTGCATTACCGAGAGGGCCCAGAGATACCTCTCCGACAATCAGAGTGACAAATCCTAATCTTGAAATACGCCAACCCAACATGTACCTTTGGAGACACCTGTAGAGCTCCTTTATAATCACCCAATTACGTTGTGACGTTTGGTAGCACACAAAGTGTTCCTCCGACAAACGGGAGTTGCATAATCTCATAGTCATAGGAACATGTATAAGTCATGAAGAAAGCAATAGCAACATACTAAATGATCGGGTGCTAAGCTAATGGAATGGGTCATGTCAATCACATCATTCTCCTAATGATGTGATCCCATTAATCAAATAAAAACTCTTTTGTTCATGGTTAGGAAACATAACCATCTTCGATTAACGAGCTAGTCAAGTAGAGGCATACTAGTGACACTCTGTTTGTCTATGTATTCACACATGTTGTATGTTTCCGGTTAATACAATTCTAGCATGAATAATAAACATTTATCATGATATAAGGAAATAAATAATAACTTCATTATTGCCTCTAGGGCATATTTCCTTCAGCAAGCCGGGTCAAGGACACCGGTTTATCAAAAAATACTTATGAATTTCAACAAATAAAACTCAAACAGGAAGATATGCAAGGCTTTTTACGAGCTGCCAGGCTCCAAATCGAGGCTTTTCATGGGCTGCCAGGCCTCTGAGTTAAACCATTTAACAAAGCCTTTTAAGATGGGCCTCCAATTAACCAATCACCGTTTTAACTTTGACAAGTTCAGGGTCTATAAAAGATTGACATGTCAAACGTTCGATGGGTCATGCCAGGATTACCTAGATAGGAGTGGCTTACTTGATGTAGGCAGGTTAACCCGGGTTTTTAGGTGAATACACCAGGCTTACAAGCCGTGGCTTGATAGCCAATTACAAGGGTCCTTTCAAACTCTTTGTTGCTTGCACAAAGAGCCCCAAAGTAACTTTGTGAGCTGTGCTCAGTGGGGGCCCATGTTTGAGTTTGCGCTTTGTGCAACACTCTCTTTGGTCCCACATAATTTCCTTTCTGGCTACACGCTTATCAAGAGGTGTAGCTGTGGTATGACAACAACCAAGCCCCCTAGTGATATCCCTTTGTCGTTTTAAACCGATCAAGAGGTGTAGCTATGGTTCAGATATGACCAAGCCCCCTAGTGATATTCTTTATATCTGTGCGGCTGTAGAGACCGGTTTAGCAAAAACTCCGATTTATCAGTAGAAACTCTCGTAAGCACACACATGAGGTAAAAAGAAACAGAGACCCCGCTTTAATGGAGGCTCCGGTTTATTATATAATATATACATCGTCATAAATATGTACATATGAAGAGCCTATGGCTCAAGTATAGTAAGTCCGAAGAAGAGCTATGTTCCATGGCCACTTGGTCTCCTCCTCTGATTGACGTGAGTCTTTATGCTCTCGAGTATCAATGAGGTAGTAAGACCCGTTGTGCAGATTTTTGCTAACCACAAAGGGTCCTTCCCAAGGTGGTGATAACTTGTGCATATCAGTCTGATCCTGGATGAGCCGAAGCACCAAATCGCCTTCTTGAAAGGTCCCGGTTTTAACCCGGCGGCTGTGATAACGTCGGAGATCTTGTTGATAAATCGTCGATCGTGCTGCCGCAAGATCACGCTCTTCATCCAACAGGTCCAGAGAATCCTGACGTGCCTTCTCAATATCAGCTTCAACATAAGCTGTCAAACGGGGCGAATCGTGACGGATGTCACTAGGAAGAACGGCCTCCGCTCCATAGACCATGAAGAAAGGTGTGTAACCCGTAGACCTATTGGGTGTGGTGTTGATGCTCCATAACACAGAAGGTAGCTCCTCAACCCAACAACCCGGCGTCCGTTTTAAGGGAACCATAAGCCTGGGTTTGATACCCTATAGAATTTCTTGATTTGCCCTCTCTGCTTGACCATTAGATTGGGGTGAGCCACCGATGCTAGATCGAGCCGGATGTGCTCACGTTGACAAAATTCTTTCATCTCCCCTTTGGACAAGTTGGTACCATTATCTGTTATAATGCTGTGTGGAAAGCCAAACCGGAATGTCACCTTCTTGATGAGTTGAACCGCCATGGCTGCATCACACTTGCTAACTGGCTCTGCCTCCACCCATTTAGTGAATTTATCAACTGCTACTAACAGGTGGGTCTTTTTGTCCTTAGAGCCCTTGAAGGGTCCAACCATGTCAAGCCCCCAAGTTGCAAATGGCCACGTAATTGGAATCATCCGCAACTCTTGAGCCGGAACATACGCACGGCGGGCAAATTTTTGACATCCATCGCATCTCTTGACTAAATCCTCTGCATCAACATGCGCCGTCAACCAGTAAAAACCATGGCGAAAAGCTTTAGCAACCAAAGACTTTGAACCCGCGTGGTGACCGCAATCCCCTTCATGGATTTCTCGCAAAATCTCACAACCTTCTTGAGGAGAAACACAATGCTGAATTGCTCCTGAAATGTTGTAGCGATGTAACTCCCCATTGAGTATGGTCATGGATTTGGAACGCTGGATTATCTGTCGGGCCAACGTTTCATCGTATGGTAACTCGCCCTGGTTCATGTAAGCCAGATATGGGATTGTCCAATCCGGTATGGCATGCAGAGCTGCTACCAACTGAGCCTCCGGATCAGGAATAGCCAAATCTTCTTCGGTTGGCACCTTGACTGACGGATTATGTAACACATCAAGAAAGACGTTGGGCGGGACCGGTTTACATTGTGAACCAAGACGACTTAAAGCGTCTGCCGCTTCATTCTCCCACCGGTCTATTGTTGGAAATATGCCCTAGAGGCAATAATAAAATGATTATTATTATATTTCCTTGTTCATGATAATTGTCTATTATTCATGCTATAATTGTGTTATCCAGAAATCATAATACATGTGTGAATACATAGACCATAACATGTCCCTAGTGAGCCTCTAGTTAACTAGCTCGTTGATCAATAGATAGTCATGGTTTCCTGACTATGGACATTGGGTGTCATTGATAACGGGATCACATCATTAGGAGAATGATGTGATGGACAAGACCCAATCCTAAGCATAGCACAAGATTGTGTAGTTCGTTTGCTAGAGCTTTTCCAATGTCAAGTATCATTTCCTTAGACCATGAGATCGTGTATCTCCCGGATGCCGTAGGAGTTCTTTGGGTGTACCAAACGTCACAACGTAACTGGGTGACTATAAAGGTATACTACAGGTATCCCCGAAAGTATCTGTTGGGTTGATACGGATCAAGACTGGAATTTGTCACTCCGTATGACGGAGAGGTATCTCTGGGCCCACTCAGCAATGCATCATCACAATGAGCTCAATGTGAGCAAGTGTTTGGTCACGGGATCATGCATTACGGTACGAGTAAAGTGACTTGCCAGTAACGAGATTGAACGAGGTATTGGGATACCTATGATCGAATCTCGGGCAAGTAACGTACCGATTGACAAAGTGATTTGAATATGGGATTGATGGAATCCTCGACATCGTGGTTCATCCGATGAGATCATCGTGGAACATGTGGGAGCCAGCATGGGTATCCAGATCCCGCTGTTGGTTATTGACTGGAGAGTCGTCTCG
The DNA here is from genome assembly GCF_002162155.2 of Triticum dicoccoides. NCBI lineage: Eukaryota > Viridiplantae > Streptophyta > Magnoliopsida > Poales > Poaceae > Triticum > Triticum dicoccoides. The sequence continues at coordinate 709,850,581 of NC_041388.1, read as the reverse complement.
GTCATGTCTGCGTGTCTCCCGAACCCGTAGGGTCTACACACTTAAGGTTCAGTGACGCTAGGGTTGTAGAGATATTAGTATGCGGTAACCCGAAAGTTGTTCGGAGTCCAGGATGAGATCCCGAACGTCACGAGGAGTTCCGGAATGGTCTGGAGGTAAAGATTTATATATAGGAAGTCGAGTTTCAGCCATCGGGAAAGTTTTGGGGGTAATCGGTATTGTACCAGGACCATCGGAAGGGTCCCAGGGGTCCACCGGGTGGGGCCACCTATCCCGGAGGGCCCCATAGGCTGAAGTGGGAGGGGAACTAGCCCCTGGTCGGCTGGTGCGCCCCCCATGGGCCTCCCCCTGCGCCTAGGGTTGGAAACCCTAGGGGTGGGGGCGCCCCACCTGACTTGGGGGGCAAGTCCCCCTTGGGCGCCGCCCCCCTTGGAGATTGATCTCCTAGGGCTGCCCCCTCCTAGGGGCCCTATATATAGTGGGGGGAGGGAGGGCAGCCACACACCAAGCCCTTGGCGCCTCCCTCTCCCCTCGTAACACCTCTCTCTCTGGCGAAGCCCTGCCGAGATCACTGCTGCTTCCACCACCACGACGTCGTGCTGCTGGATCTCCATCAACATCTCCTTCCCTTGCTGGATCAAGAAGGAGGAGACGTCTTCCCAACCATACGTGTGTTGAACGCAGAGGTGCCGTCCGTTCGATGCTTGGTCATCAGTGATTTGGATCACGACGAGTACGACTCCATCAACCCCGTTCTCTTGAACGCTTCCGCTCGCGATCTACAAGGGTATGTAGATGCACTCCCCTCTCCCTTGTTGCTATATGACTCCATAGATTGATCTTGGTGATGCGTAGAAAATTTTAAAATTCTGCTACGTTCCCCAACAGTGGCATCATGAGCTAGGTCTATGCGTAGTTTCTATGCACGAGTAGAACACAAGTTGTTGTGGGCGTTGATTTTGTCGATTTACTTGCCGTTACTAGTCTTATCTTATTCGGCGGCATCGTGGGATGAAGCGGCCTAGACCGACCTTACACGTACGCTTACGTGAGACTGGTTCCACCGACTGACATGCACTAGTTGCATAAGGTGGCTAGCGGGTGTCTATCTCTCCCACTTTAGTCGGATCGGATTCGATGAAAAGGGTCCTTATGAAGGGTAAATAGAAATTGGCATATCACGTTGTGGTTTTGGCGTAGGTAAGAAACGTTCTTGCTAGACACCTATAGCAGCCATGTAAAAGCTTGCAACAACAATTAGAGGACGTCTAACTTGTTTTTGCAGCATGTGCCATGTGATGTGATATGGCCAAAAGGATGTGATGAATGATATATGTGATGTATGAGATTGATCATGTTCTTGTAATAGGAATCACGACTTGCATGTCGATGAGTATGACAACCGGCAGGAGCCATAGGAGTTGTCTTAATTTATTTAGGACCTGCGTGTCAACATAAACGTCATGTAATTACTTTACTTTATTGCTAAACCGTTAGCCATAGCAGTAGAAGTAATAGATGACGAGACAACTTCATGAAGACACGATGATGGTGATCATGATGATGGAGATCATGGTGTCATGCCGGTGACGATAATGATCATGGCGTCCCAAAGATGGAAATCAAAAGGAGCAAATGATATTGGCCATATCATGTCACTATTTGATTGCATGTGATGTTTATCATGTTTTTGCTTCTTATTTTCTTAGAAGGATGGTAGTAAATAAGATGATCCCTCACAATAATTTCAAGAAAGTGTTCCCCTAACTATGCACCGTTGTGAAGGTTCGTTGTTTCGAAGCACCACGTGATGATCGGGTGTGATAGATTCTAACGTTTGAATACAACGGGTGTAAGCCAGATTTACACACGCAATACACTTAGGTTGACTTGACGATCCTGGCATGTACAGACATGGCCTCGGAACACGGAAGACCGAAAGGTCAAACATGAGTCGTATAGAAGATACGATCAACATGGAGATGTTCACCGATGATGACTAGTCCATCTCGCGTGATGATCGGACACGGTCTAGTTGAGTCGGATCATGTATCACTTAGATGACTAGAGGTATGTCTAATCTGAGTGGGAGTTCATTAAATAATTTGATTAGATGAACTTAATTATCATGAACTTAGTCTAAAAACCTTTGCAAAATGTCTTGTAAATCAAATGGCCAATGATCATGTCAACCTCAACTTCAACGTGTTCCTAGAGAAAGCCAAGCTGAAAGATGATGGCAGCAACTATATGGACTGGGCCCGGAACCTGAGGATCATCCTCATAGCTGCCAAGAAAGCATATGTCATAGAAGCACCGCTAGGTCAAGAACCCATCCCAGAGAACCAAGACGTTATGAACGCTTGGCTGTCACGTGCTGATGATTACTCCCTCGTTTAGTGCGTCATGCTTTACAGCTTAGAACTGGGCCTCCAAAAGCGTTTTGAGTAACACGGAGCATATGAGATGTTCGAAGAGCTGAAAATGGTTTTCCAAGCCCATGCCCGGGTCAAGAGATATGAAGTCTTCGATAAGTTCTACAGTTGTAAGATGGAGGAAAATAGTTCTGTCAGTGAGCACATACTCAAAATGTCTGGGTTGCACAACCGCTTGTCCCAGCTAGACATTAACCTCCCGGACGAGGCGGTCATTAACAGAATCCTTCAGTCGCTCCCACCTAGCTACAAGAGCTTTGTGATGAACTACAATATGCAGGGGATGGTGAAAACTATTCCTGAAGTATTTTCAATGCTGAAATCAGCGGAAGTGGAAATCAAAGAGGAACATCAAGTGTTGATTGTCAATAAAACCACTAGTTTCAAGAAATGAAAGGGTAAGAAGAACTTCAAGAAGGATGGCAAGGGAGTTGCCGCACCCGGTAAATCAGTAGCTGGGAAGAAGCCAAAGAATGGACCCAAACCTGAGACTGAGTGCATTTATTGCAAGGGAAAGGGACACTGGAAGCGGAACTGCCCCAAATACTTAGCGGACAAGAAGGCCGGCAACACTAAAGGTATATGTGATATACATGTAAGTGATGTGTACCTTACCAGTATGCGTAGTAGCTCCTGTGTATTTGATACCGGTGCGGTTGCTCACATTTGTAACTCAAAACAGGAGCTGCGGAATAAACGGAGACTGGCGAAGGACGAGGTGACGATGCGTGTCGGGAATGGTTCCAAGGTGGATGTGATCGCCGTCGGCACGCTACCTCTACATTTACCTACGGGATTAGTTTTAAACCTCAATAATTGTTATTTAGTGCCAGCTTTGAGCATGAACATTGTATCTGGATCTCGTTTAATACGAGATGGCTACTCATTTAAATCTGAGAATAATGGTTGTTCTATTTATATGAGAGATATGTTTTATGGTCATGCCCTGCTGGTAAATGGTTTATTCTTAATGAATCTCGAACGTGATGTTACACATATTCATAGTGTGAATACCAAAAGATGTAAGATTGATAATGATAGTCCCACATATCTGTGGCACTGCCGCCTTGGTCACATCGGTGTGAAACGCATGAAGAAGCTCCATACAGATGGACTTTTGGAGTCTCTTGATTTCGAATCATTTGACACGTGCGAACCATGCCTCATCGATAAAATGACCAAGACTCCGTTCTCCAGAACAACGGAGCGATCAACCAACTTATTGGAAATTAGACATACTGATGTGTGCGGTCCAATGAGCATTGAGGCTCGTGGTGGCCATCGTTATGTTCTCACTCTCACTGATGACTTAAGTAGATATGGGTATGTCTATTTGATGAAACACAAGTCCAAGACCTTTGAAAAGTTCAAGGAATTTCAGAATGAGGTAGAGAATCAACGTGATCGAAAGATAAAATTCTTACGATCAGATCATGGGGGAGAATATTTAAGTCACGAATTTGGTACGCACTTAAGGAAATGTGGAATTGTTTCACAACTCACGCCGCCTGGAACACCTCAGCGTAACGGTGTGTCCGAACGTCGTAATCGCACTCTATTGGATATGGTGCGATATATGATGTCAGTCACTGATTTATCGCTATCATTTTGGGGATACGCTCTAGAGACACCTACATTCACTTTAAATAGGGCACCGTCTAAATCCATTGAGACGACACCGTATGAATTATGGTTTGGGAAGAAAGCTAAGCTGTCGTTTCTAAAAGTTTGGGGATGCGATGCTTATGTCAAGAAACTTCAACCTGAAAAGCTCGAACCCAAGTAGGAAAAATGCGTCTTCATAGGTTACCCTAAGGAAACCATTGGGTATACCTTCTACCTCAGATCCGAAGGCAAGATCTTTGTTGCCAAGAACGGGTCCTTTACGGAGAAAGAGTTTCTCTCGAGAGAAGTAAGTGGGAGGAAAGTAGAACTCGATGAAGTACTGCTGTCGGTGTCAAAACCGGCGGATCTCGGGTAGGGGGTCCCGAACTGTGTGTCTAGGCTGGATGGTAACAGGAGGCAAGGGACACGAAGTTTTACCCAGGTTCGGGCCCTCTCGATGGAGGTAAAACCCTACGTCCTGCTTGATTAATATTGATGGTATGGGTAGTACAAGAGTAGAGCTACCAGGAGATCAGAGAGGCTAAATCCTAGAAGCTAGCCTATGGTATGATTGTTGATGTGTATGTTTTCCTACGGACTAAAACCCTCCGGTTTATATAGACACCGGATAGGGTTAGGGTTACATAGAGTCGGTTACAATGGTAGGAGATCTGAACATCTGTATCGCCAAGCTTGCCTTCCACGCCCAGGAAAGTCCCTCCCGGACACGGGACGAAGTCTTCAATCTTGTATCTTCATAGTCCTAGAGTCCGGTTGAAGGTATAGTTCGGCTATCCGAACACCCCCTAATCCAGGACTCCGTCAGTAGCCCCTGAACCAGGCTTCAATGACGACGAGTCCGGCGCGCAAATTGTCTTCGGCATTGCAAGGCGGGTTCCTCCTCCAAGTACTTCATAGAAGATTTTGAACACAAAGATAGTGTCTGGCTCTACAAAATAAGTTTCCACATATTGCCATAGAGAGAATAATATTTACACAAATCTAATCCGCTGATGTATTCCGTTGTGTGACATCACACCACGGCCAAGCTTTTATTCAAACCGTTTTACTGTTCCATCTCAGCGCGTCATGCGAGGCGGTTTCCTTGGCACGTCTTGTTAAAGCAGAGATTGTGTCCCCTTATTCCGGGATTCTCATCAATACGGGTGTGGGTAACCCAACCGCGCCTTTGATTACGGCGCTTGGGAGATAAGCGATTTTTACCAGGCTGGTGGGGACATGTAGTTGCGTCCACTCATATAAGGGGATAAGGATCTACCTTTTCAGCTATGCCTTCTTCCTCCTTCGCCTATCCATTCTTGCGCACTCGAGCTCCAGCTCCTAAATCCGCACTCCCCACCTCAACCTTCTCCAGCCATGTCCGGAGGGGGAGGCAAGTGCATGGTCTCCTCCATCACGGAGGGACATATCAAAAAGCTGAGGAAGGCCGGATACCTGTCTAACGACATCGCGTACCGGCTCCCCGAAAAGGGGCAGTTCATCCCCACCCCTAGGCCCCATGAGAGGGTAGTGTTCCTCCCCCATTTCCTCCGCGGAATGGGCTTCCCTATGCATCCATTTGTCCATGGGCTCATGTTCTCCTACGGCCTGGATTTCCACGATATGGCCCTGAATTTTGTCCTCAACATCTCGACGTTTATCATCATGTGCGAGGCTTTCCTCCGTATCCGGCCCCATTTCGGCCTATGGCTCAAGACCTTCAACGTCAAGCCGAAGGTGGTGCGGGGCAACCAAGCGAAGTGCGAAGGAGCCATGGTAGGCAAGATGGCCAACGTCCTATGGCTCGAGGGCTCCTTTGTGGAGACCCTGAAGGGGTGACAATCGGGGTGGTTTTACATCACCGAGCCGCGCGAGGCCGAATGGGTCGCACCCCCTGAGTTCCGGTCTGGACCCCCAACGCGGCTCACATCCTGGAAAGAGACGGGCCTGTCGTGGGGTAAAAAAGGAGAGTTGGCCGGACTCCAAACATGCATCAAAACCCTGGCGGACAGGAAGCTCAAACTTGTCAACGCAGTCCAGGTTATGCTCATCCGCTTGATCCTCCCGTGTCAACAACGGGCTTTCAGCCTGTAGGAGTTCGACCCGGCGTGGCACCAAACTCTGAGCAGGCTCTTCGACACGACATACGAAGATGCCTGGAAGGTGCTTTTCAAGGGCACCGTGGCTCCCGCATCCGCTACTGAGGATCAAGGATTCAGTGCACAGCGTCACGCTCTTGCGGTAAGCCGTCTTTTTCCTTTTACAGGGTATCAGTGTTTCATAGTTTGACTCCATGCGGGATCTAAGCTCCCTTTCCTTTGACAGGATTGGTAGGTGACGTCTGGACAGATCAACTGTCCGGCTCCTTTGCCCGAAGGCCCAGCGGATGCTCAATTGGCAAAGCTGCTGGTTCCGGCACCCTATATGGTGCCGGAGAAGAAGGCCAAGAAGAAAGCCACGGGGACTCGAAAGAGTGCCCGAGCCCGGAGGTGTCGGATTCATCATCCAACGAATCCAAGACGCACTCCTCCCACGAAGATGAGGAGGAGGAAGAAGACACTTCTCCCCCTCCAGCGGGGGAAGGGAAGAAAAGGAAGGCCGCCCCAACTGGGGAGGCCGAAGGGTCCAAGAAGGGAAAAACCCATCCTCCGGACTACTCCACCAACGCCGACGACGGTGAAGAAGAGTGGCCGCCCAGGGCCAAGCCCCTGGCGAAATCGTAAGTATCAAGATACCGGAGTGATTCCATAGTATTCGTTTATAGTACGGCTTTCCCTTATGTCGAATGTGTTTATGCAGCCCTCCCAAAGACCGGCTAGACGCGTCGTCGAGCGGCTCACTGGACTCGTCGGAGGTGAACTCGCTTCCGACAGCTTCCTCCACCCGCCCTACGGACGACACCGAAGTGTTGTCCCAACAGGTTCCACTACGGTAGGAGGTGGTCCTGGAGGCGCCGCAAGGCGACCTCCCGGACTCCAGGAGTAAAGGGGACGAAACCCCCTAGGGCTCCAAGTCCGGCCCTAGGCCGGACACCGCTCCGGAACCTTCAAAGGCTCCAGAGTCCGGCGGGGGACCTCCTTCCAAGAGGAGCAAGCCCACCGCGCCGCGACCTCCGTCCAATGGGAGGCGCCGGACAATCTGCAGGAGGCGCTCCAAGGCGCCTCCATCGACGAGGGGCACCGCACTATTATGAGTGCGGTGGTCCAGAAGGTTCTGTCCGCCAAGAGCGGACTGACTGAAGCTTGTACAAGCCTTTTAATAGGCTTTGAGGTAAGTAAATGATGTGTAAATAAAATTACCGCATAGACAGTAGCCCCTGATGCTCTGTTTGGCGTTCGAAAAGAAAAGCCGAAGAGAGGATCAAATAAAATCGCAGGAGTCTAAAAAGAGTCAATATGCGTGTGCATGCTTCCCTGCTGGCGTCCGCCGCACTAACTGCGGAGGTGGACGTGCTAAAGCAGGACATCGAGCGGTCCGTGCAAGAGCTCGAACGTGCCAAGAAGCAGCTCGAGGACAATGAAGGTAAGAAGTACCTTGTTTAAATTAAATATATATATGTAAAAAGGTGCAATTACAAAAATGACAGGATTAACGTGGCTATTGTAGGGGCCACGTCTGAGGTGGCGACCCTGAAGCAAGCGCTGCTCGAGGCCAAGAAGAGATCGGCCGCGGAGCGCACTGAGCGAGAAAAGTACGAGGCCGAGGTTGGCAAGGTGCGGAAAGAGCTCCAGGCTCTCATGGAAAAACATGAGAGTTTGGAGCGTGACTCAAGGACGCGTGCGTCCGAGCTCGTGGCGGCTACTGAAAGTGCCAAGTCTACCAAGGCCGAATCCCAGAAGACCCTCCAGGAGTTGGATGAGGTGAAGAAGATAGCGGCGGGTAAGGCATTCTTTAGGCAAAGTAAACACATAAGCGTGAGTTACTTGTTACTTACCCGAATCCGGAGTTCTCCAGGCGCGTTCGCAGATCTTCCCCGGAGTATATCTGATGCCGCCGCATTCTATCGAGCCGAGGAGGGCAGCTCGACGGAGAAGGTGTTCTGGTCTCAGTATGCTGAGGCCGGACACCCCGTGCCCCTGAGCGACCAGTTGAAGCAACTGGTCGAGCTCCACAAGGCGGCCGAACAGGCCATGAAGGGCCTCATAGTTCGGCTGTGGCCTGGAGAGGCTCAGCCTGGGAGCTATTTCGGGCTAGTGCGGTGGCTAGTGGAGGCCTGTCCGCGGCTCAAAGTCATCAAGCGCTCCGTTTGCATTGAAGGTGCCCGTAGGGCCCTTGCCCGTGCGAAGGTGCACTGGGGCAAGCTGGATGCTGAGAAGCTGGTGAAGGACGGGCCACCGCCGAGGAAAGAGCATCGCAAGCCCGAAAATTATTATAAGGATGTTCTAAAGGGTGCCCGCCTTGTGGCGGATGAATGTTCTATTGATGTAATGTTTGAGTAAAACTCGCTTGTTTTATCCTGTGCGCTGAAAACTTGTTCATATGCGCTTAAGCAATGCTGTTTGAATTTAAAATATTACCTTCTGTGCGGCTGTTTATCAATTCTGAGAGATGGTGAGTCGTCGGCTTCTACCCCCGTGCCGCTAGTGCTGGGGTGTTCGGGGATAAACCTGAGGGCTCTTTATCCCATGTTTGGGTCCTTCGAGGGAGGCGCTCAGCCCAACGAACAAGGCAATCGGACTATAATGCGTGAACACTCTCACTTAGCCATAGAATTCTATAATTTTAAATTTCGGCGAAGCCCCTGGTATTCAGAAGACCGAGTTCGGGGCACTATCCACGCCTTGGCCGGACGGAGCCGGCTCCTCGCCCTAAGCGGCATAAGTATTTAAGGACTCGAAAAGACCTCTCGAACAGCGACCAGCTCTCGCCTCATCATGACGGTCAGTTTTAGCTTTCTCCACTGAGGTGCTCGACCCAGCTCAACCGGGGCACAATCGCAGTGGTTCTCCTAGTGCTACCTTAGCCGATATAGCGGAACGTAAGGCACCAAAACATAGGAGCCGGGCAAACCCAACTATTGACCCAAGACATGATTCGGAGCCGATGCATATAATGCTATAAGTTCAGGGTGTAGCACTTGTTAAAGTGTCGGACTTCTCACACCATGTTGAGGGGTACTGAAGCCCCTGGCGTATTTTGGCCGTACCAAAGTGTACGGGTGCAACATGTCGTTAAGGAACATATATAAATAAAAAAAGAGTAATGCAAAAATAGACAAAAGCTATGCATTGTTTATTAAAGAGAGTTGCGATCAAAGCAGGACGATACAATTAATGCGATAAGCAAAAGGTTGGACTATTTAACATGTCCGCTCCAGGGGCAAGCTGCGGAATAATATGCGAAACAGGTATACTGCTCGTGATAAAGACCACCTGGGAGTTCCATAATGCGGCGTGGCTTGTCTGCTTCCCTGGTTCTTGCATCCTTTGTGCGGCAATTGAACTGCTGAACAGGCCGTCCGAAGAATGGGGTCCTGAAAGTAAGAGAAAATTAAAAAATCGGCAGCCCCTGGTGCGGTTTAAGCTGTGTTTCGGGCGTGCCATGATGGTGCCCCTCCCCCTGTGCCCATGGTATCTCTAGAGCGTAGTTATGTACGCGAAGTACTGACGTCGCCTTTTTGCGAGGGTTGGGGTTGGGGCCGCATTGCTACGCCTGCTCGGATCGTGCCAGGCGGTCTTGTTGTGGGTTACTCCGGGTGCACTTGACGGTGTCCGGTCGTTTAGTGGCCGGACTAGAGAACTGCCCAGAGAGGCTGCTTTGAACTTCCGCTAAAAGGGCCGTCGTGTGCTCCTCCGTTCGGAGGATAGCGTTCGGTGTTTCCATTGACCGTAATTACTCCTCGAGGGCCTGGCATCTTGAGCTTATGGTATGCGTAATGTGGTACCGCATTGAACTTGGCGAATGCGGTTCGCCCGAGCAGTGCATGATAGCCACTGCGAAACGGGACTATGTCGAAGATTAACTCCTCGCTTCGGAAATTATCCGGAGATCCGAAGACCACTTCAAGTGTGACTGAGCCTGTACAGTTGGCCTCTACACTTGGTATTACGCCTTTAAAGGTCGTTTTGGTGGGCTTAATCCTCGAGGGATCTATGCCCATTTTCCGCACTGTATCCTGGTAAAGCAGGTTCAGGCTGCTGCCGCCGTCCATAAGGACTCTAGTGAGATGAAATCCGTCAATAATTGGGTCTAGAACCAATGCGGCGAAGCCGCCGTGATGGGTGCTAGTGGGGTGGTCCCTTCGATCAAAGGTGATCGGGCAGGAGGACCATGGGTTGAACTTTGAGGCGACTGGCTCTATCGCGTATACGTCCCTTAACGCGCGCTTCCGCGCCCTCTTGGGGATGTGGGTTGCGTATATCATGTTCACCGTCCGCACTTGTGGGGGAAAACCCTTCTGTCCACTGTTGTTCGGCGGCCGGGGCTCCTCATCATCATCGCTATGCGACCCCTTGTCTTCATTTTCGGCATTTAACTTGCCTGCCTGCTTGAACACCCAACAATCCCTGTTGGTGTGATTGGCCGGCTTTTTGGGGGTGCCATGTATCTGCATAAGCTGTCGAGTATTCGGTCCAAACTGGACGGGCCCCTAGGATTCCTTTTGAATGGCTTCTTCCACTGACCGGATTTAGAGCCTCTGAATCCAGCATTAACTGCCGTATCCTCAACATTGTCGCCGTTAATGCAGCGCTTCTGCTTGTTGCGACGCGACCTTCACTAATGTCCCTGGTGTCCGAACAACCAGGGTTCTTGGTTATATTGTTGCTACGAGCAAGCGAGCTGTCTTCTCCGCGCAAAAGCGGGTCATGAGTGTCGTGAGTGCTGCCATAGATTTCGGCTTTTCCTGTCCGAGTTGCTGGGCCAGCCACTCGTCACGGATATTGTGCTTGAAGGCTGCTAGGGCCTCAGCGTCCGGACAGTCGACTATTTGATTTTTCTTTGTTAGGAACCGTGTCCAGAATTGCTTGGCCGATTCATCTGGCTGCTGAATTACGTGACTTAGGTCATCGGTGTCTGGGGGTCGCACATAAGTGCCCTAAAAATTGTCGAGGAATGCGGCTTCTAGGTCCTCCCAACAGCTGATTGATCCTGTTGGCAAGCTGTTAAGCCAATGCCGAGCTGGTCCTTTAAGCTTGAGTGGGAGGTATTTGATGGCGTGGAAATCATCGCCGCGGGCCATGTGGATATGAAGGAGATAATCCTCGGTCCATACCGCAGGATCTGTTGTGCCATCATATGATTCGATGTTTACGGGTTTGAAACCCTCAGGGATTTGATGATCCATTATTTCGTCTGTAAAGCAGAGTGGGTGTGCGGCGCCTCTGTACTGGGCTATATCATGACGTAGCTCCAGTGAGCCTTGTCTACTATTTTCGGCCATGCCGAATTTGTGGCCGGCGTGACGGATGCCGTCTCGAGCCGTGGGGCGCCCACGCGATCCGTAGATCGATCTTGTTTGTTTAGCCTTGTCCTCCAACATATCTCGTAAGTCCGGCGCATAGTCCCGTGCCTTGGCATGGGGTGCGTCTTGAATGGAGGGCAGAGAGGCCTCTATGTCGCGGCCACGAGGTGGCCGGTCGGCCACATCAAGTGCTTCCTCCTCTAATTGGGGTAGCAACCTGCGCTTTGGGTAGCTCTTGGAGGGGCGTTCGAGTTTATGCTCTTCGTCCGCAAGGACCTCGGTCCATCTGTCGACTAGCAAATCTTGATCAGCCCTATGCTGTTGCTGTTTTTTCTTGAGGCTTCTTGCCGTGGACATAAGCCTGCATTGAAAACGCTTTTACTCGACGGGATCCTCTGCCACGACGAATTCGTCGTCGTCGAGGCTTGCCTCGTCTTCGGAGGGAGTCATGGAATTATCGTCCTCAACCTCTCTGTCTGCCGCTCTCTCATGAGGGCTGTTTTCTCCATCTTCCTGTGCTAAATCTTGCTGGAGGGGGTTTTCTTCAGCGCTTTCCGGAGCATTATTGTCTCCCGTGCTGGAATCGCCGTGTTTGTTTTGGCGGGATTTTGAGCGGCGCCGCTGACGCCGGCGCTTTGGCTGTTTCTTGGAGGGGTCATCCTCCGCTGTTCCGTCGCCATCTCCCTCTTTTGGGGTGTCCACCATGTATATGTCCTATGACGAGGTGGCTTTCCAGGGCCTAATAGGCGCTGGTTCTTCATCATCTCCTTCATCGGCATCCATATCGTCGATGTCTTTGGAGTCCAAGTCGAGCATGTCGGTTAAGTCGTCGACAGTGGCTACAAAGTGGGTGGTGGGTGGGCTTTGAATTTCTTCTGTTGGGGAACGTAGCAGAAAACAAAAATTTTCCTACGGTTTCACCAAGATCCATCTAGGAGTTCATCTAGCAACGAGTGATCGGATGCATCTACATACCTTTGTAGATCGCGAGCGGAAGCGTTCAAAGAACGGGGATGAGGTAGTCGAACACGACGTGATCCAAATCACCGGAGATCCTAGCACCGAACGGACGGCACCTCCGCGTTCAACACACGTACGGTCAGCGTAACGTCTCCTTCTTCTTGATCCAGCAAGACGGAAGGAGAGGTTGAGGAAGATGGCACCAGCAGCAGCACGACGGCGTGGTGGTGATGGAGCTGCAGTACTCCGTCAGGGCTTCGCCAAGCGATATGGAGGAGGAGGAGGTGTTGGAGAGGGAGAAGGAGGCAACCAAAGGCGTGGATGAAAAGCACTACTTCCCCCACTATATATAGGAGGGCCAAGGGGGGGGGGCGCCGGCCCTAGGAGATCCAATCTCCTAGGGGGGTGCGGCCAAGGGGGAGGAATCCCTCCTCCCCAAGGCACCTAGGAGGTGCCTTCCCCTCCTAGGACTCTTCCTCCTTGAAACCCTAGGCGCATGGGCCTCTTGGGGCTGGTGCTGTCAGGACCCCGACTCGATGTCACATCGATCTAGCCTGTAGCACCTCATATCACTTTGCGGCCTCACGCACGGTATCCACACGGGTGTCGCCTTACCTTTGCCCGGGACCGTTTGCGCCTTTTGGCTCACGTATATGATAGCGTCGCTAGCATCCATATGATAAGGAGCCCGGGCTGACATGACTAGTCGTAAACCCAAAGTGGCACAGACTTACAGGGACAGGCATCCATGACCCAGCATCGAACGTGTCGGTCATCAGCGAGTGAATCCAGGCTGTAGCACTGGGCTAGCAGGACTCCGGTGAACCGGGCTGTAGCGGCTAACAGGACTCCGGTATTCATCGCGTGACATTTCCCCGAAGGGACAGACACAGGAACGAAGAAGGACACATGCCGGCCAGCCTAAGTGTTCCGGAGCAGTAGCAAGCTACCATGGCTCAGTGGAAACACTAGGAGACATTTCCCGGTAAGAGAGGCTACTAAAGATAAACAACTAGATGGTCAGATCCCACACATACCAATCATTTCAATAACATACACACAATATGCTCGATATGTGCACATACAACATGGCATCACAACATGACTCTACAAATCAAGTATTTATTCATTAGGCTCCGAGGAGCGAGATATTACAAACATAGGTCTCATGACCCAACATTCAGAGTATACAAGTCAAAGCACAAGCGGAAACTATCATGTCTGAGTACAGACCACTATAAATGAAAAAGGCTGAGAAGCCTGACTATCTGCCAGATACTGCCGAGGGCACAAGATCGTAGCTGAGGTAACAAGCTAAACGTCGAAGTCCACGCGAAACTACTAGCGAGACCGAAGTCTCTCTGCAAAAACATAAATAGGCAAACGTGAGTACAAATGTACCCAGCAAGACTTACATCAGAACTATCTACATATGCATCATTATCAACAAAGGGGATGGTGGGGTTTAACTGCAGCAAGCCAG
>NC_041388.1:709826030-709833974 GCF_002162155.2 Triticum dicoccoides | reverse complement strand
CTCTGCTCGTCCTCCTGGCAGAGGAGGAAGAGGACAAAGGAGGAGGAGGTGGGCTGGGCCGGCTCTGGTGGGCTGCACGGTGAGGCTAGGTAAGCTCTGTTCTTTTTTTATTTTTTTCCTGTTCTGTTTGTTTTATTTAATATCTTTTGCCACTGTTTTCAATTCCAAAAAAATTTCATACAGTGCCAAAACATTCTGAAATATTTTATGTTACCTCTCTGGACTATTCCAAAAGTACATAAAACATTTCAAAGCATTTGAAAATATATTCATTATATATTATGAATATATCCCCAAATTCAAATAGATTATTGATTTAAATTCAGAGACCAAATAATTCCTTAAAAATATTCCAGAATTTTGGTTTGATATATAACTCTTGCCAAAATTCACAAAACTATTTTTAGGGCATTTTGGATTCACAGAATGCAATTTAAAGGGTGCTTGCCCTTCTTTTAATTAGGGTTTTGAAGCTTCTGAATTCCTCAGTTCAAATTTCATTTAAATTTAAACATGATGCAGCAACCAAGCTAGTCCATGGCCAGGGTAAAGCTAGGGATGTGACAACTCACCCCCACTAAATAAGAATCTCGTCTCGAGATTCAAGCGTAGGGTAAGGTGAAGGTAACGCGGACTAGTATAATCTTCACGATCCAGGGTGCACTTCATAGAAACGTTGATTCGAACACCATCTTTGTCTTGTCGTCTTGCTCTGAGAACTCCAACTAACATGACAATGAGAGGAAAGGAAAGATCCTAAAAGAATGGTTCTTCTCGAAGGTCGAACAACTCAGGATTAACTCGCGGAATGAGACATAGAACCATCTTTCGGGTTGAGACACGAGATACACATCAATAGGGGTGGAAGAAACGGATGACGAAGGTTCACTAGGTAGACAACAATTCCACACCTAGGAAGGTGGTAAACGATTGTCAACGTAGCGAGGAGTTGAGTTGCCATGATACCACGACGAAACATCCTGGAGGAGGGTGATTCGTAGATTATTATCTTAAGTGGCAAAAAGAATTACTTTTGATATAGAGATCATTGAGACTCTCTATATCAGCCTAAGGCAAATCATAGCAATCGTTTGGAGGGGGTCGGTAGAATGGCATACTCAAACTTGGATGATGTGGATTACCTTGTTGAAGACAACGTAATGGATGAATTTTGCTTATCACCGGAAATGGAAGAGACCCATGGTAGAATGGCACATTGGCGGTGCAAGCTGGGAACAAAATGCAAATGCTGGGAATGATTCTGGTAACTGGGGAAGAACCCAACAATAGAAAGTGAATTCACTGTTTGAAAAGATCATAGCATTGCCGAGGAAACTGAGAGCAAACCCAGCTAGTGCCGATGATAACACATAGCGCTTGTGCGTGCTCTCAAGAACTTGAGCATTTCCATATTCATCAAGGTTTTACCAACATCCGTGTCAAGGGTCCGGTAACACAACTTACTACCATGATGAATGGTGATGGAGGATGCAGATGCAAAGGAAGATAACACCTTCTCAAATTTCACCCTTGGCGGGGCCAAGGAAATAAAATCTGGATGATCGACCGAGAGACATTTAGCACTCCGCTTCTAATGTTCTCCTTGATGTGCTAGTATAACCCATTCATAGATATGGTTTGATATCTAAAACATCAAGTAAAAGGTCGGACTTCGGGAACACAAAAATCCATAGGGGCAACTAGGGAGTAAATCCTACGAAATCCCTATGGGGGGGGGTGGCCAACTTCCTCAAACAAGATACTATAATAATAGGTCTACCGGATAGGTGTGTTGGCCACGACATCCACCTTACCGGTTATCGAGAGACCAATATTATAGTTCTTAGGGAAATGTTCCAACCATCATATCTGCCTGAGATTCAGCTCTGGTTGGTGTTAGGATATTCCAGGCTCATCGAGTCTTAGGAAGAAAAATGAAAGTTTGCAACACAAATCGACGAGATGACGTTGCGGGATTCTCGGGAGATGAACTACGATAGCAAGCTCCAAAACATGAGCTGGTTCTGCTACAAACATGTGAACACGTTGTCCCAGACAAGCATGACCACGTGGTAGTCTTATAATAAAACACTACCGAGTTCAGGAGGGGGAACCATCAACGAGGGTATCGAAGTTCTTTCATAAGTCCGGATTAGCTCTTATGAAGGAACTCCTTCTCCTTGAACAAATCAATCAGTGGCTTGGTGTGCTCGGGACACCTATGGAATGGAGGTTGCAAGTCTCCGAACCACAGAATACTTTGCACGTATGCATAACTGATTTGGGATGATTCCAGAGGAAGCAAAACTAACTTTCTCAAATTCACGGCGGCAACTTTCACCAAATGCACGTGTATAAGAGGAAGTCACTACCTTCATCCAAACATATGCTTCATGAGCTAGCATGAACAAATGCTTTCAAAAGTTTCCAACACTAGCTTAATGTTCAGCAAAATTATGGAGAAGACAAGGATGTTGTCAATGGGCACAACAACAATTCATCTGGGTTTCCTTTTAAAAGGAATTCCATAGTTAAGTGAACAAGTGATAGCATTGGTCAGACCCAAAAGATATAATGGTGTATGCTCGAGGGATCAACCACGAATAAGACAACATTACGAGCATCGTTGGTACTGATTTGATTTGACGATAGCCCACACTCAAATCAAAGGATTGATAAGACAATAGGTCCAGCAACTGATCACAAGGACCAATCGATGAAGATATCATCTTTCTTCAACACACACTACACAAGAATATCCCTTTGGAACAAACTAAGTCAGACAAGCTTTTATCTTCCAACTCACCAAGTTGTTGTCTAGCTTAACCAACTAGCTCAGGGATATCTAACACCGATTCTTGGAGAGAAGGTGGTTCACAAGAAACCAACTTGATCACGAACTCAACATAGCGGTCAGGTGACAACCCGGTAACACCTCCAAGAAGATATTTGGAAAGTCACGAACCACCGGTATGTTACTAAGCTCGAGAACAATCTTGCTTTTGAGGGCAAGACGATATGATCAAATGAGTGAGGACTTGACAAGATCCTAACTCATCAATCGAAGGGTGCACCGAAATAAGGACTAGGTAGCACGATCAGTCTTAGAAGGATGATTCGAAAACCAACATACTAAGAATGAAATTATTATCCTTTAACTACCAAGCAACAGAGTTGCTAGCAGTATTGATTTCACACATCACAATTCATTTGTCGGTATTCCGGTTGCCTCAACACGAAGACCGAGGAATGACAAAGGATGGCGAGAAGTATCACTATGTCAAGAATTCACAAAAGGTGGTGCAATTCTCATGAAATTCCTGTCATAAAGAAGGTAATACTTCAGGGTAGAACAGAACCAAGAGCTGGATTGGCATTTGATCTGCGGAATACAACTACTTTGACCCAATCCTAGATATGGATGAGGTACTGGAGTTTGTTTCTCCAAGTCATTCAGGACAGAATGGCTTGACGGACCACAAGAGTAATAGGCATCGATGAACGAATGCACACATAATCTTGACTATCAATTGATAGACGAGGGTCAGAAGACAACTAAAGAGGGACAACTCAAGGAACACACGATTTTCTGAGTTGTGGGTGCATGGTTTAGCATGTCGAACGAATTCCACATATTTCTTCCGGATAACCCATACAGAAAGGTAGAACTGGCAGAGTCACAATATAGAATCGAGAACCCATCGAGAGCACTCTGATTGTGATCTTTCGATCAGCGAGGAACATCTGCCATAAGAGGTTCATAGTATTTGGAAGAAAGGAATACCACGAACATCGAGGACTAATGCAAAGGTTGCTAATAACCTTAAGGAACGAGCAAAACTATCAACATGAAGCAAGTAGGGTGAATCTCGGGTTCAAAATCCAGGGATAGAATACCTACTACTAAGTAGCATCACGGGATGCTTCCGAGAATAAAGGCCAGAATCTTCACACTAGGACACAAATCATGGCTAGACCACTAGATGATCCCCTAAGCACTTAGGGTCATAATAATAATTCCAACATATATGTCGAGGCAATAATTACCTCAACACACCGATTAGTGTGGTTAATCTGGCCCATGGGAACATCGGAAACAGAAGGAAGGGATTTGCAAATGCATCGGACTATTTAGAAACCTGGGATGACTCGGACAGCATAACGGCTATAATTGCTCAAAAAGATTTGAGACAATCACAAAAATGGTGGCATAACCACTCAGAAGCACAATATCAAGGTTCCGAGATCAACAATTAACATACGGAAGTAGTAGGAACTGAACTGAGACTTAAATCCAACAATCTTATAAGTTTACTGATTAGTAACACGTGATCCTAATAGAAAGAAGAGATAGCCAAGTTCTTAATCCCCGCAGGAAAGATAAGATGACTCAGATCAGAAGGGCATGCGGTATAAGGAGTAAAAAGAGCCTTACGTTCCATCCCACAATCAATTCCCTTATATAACTAAAGAATTTCTAGACTCAACTTCGACCAGTTTGGCTTGGTAATCCTACAGGCAGTCAAGCTCTGATACCAACGCTGTCAGGACCCCGACTCGATGTCACATCGATCTAGCCTGTAGCACCTCATATCACTTTGCGGCCTCACGCACGGTATCCACACGGGTGTCGCCTTACCTTTGCCCGGGACCGTTTGCGCCTTTTGGCTCACGTATATGATAGCGTCGCTAGCATCCATATGATAAGGAGCCCGGGCTGACATGACTAGTCGTAAACCCAAAGTGGCACAGACTTACAGGGACAGGCATCCATGACCCAGCATCGAACGTGTCGGTCATCAGCGAGTGAATCCAGGCTGTAGCACTGGGCTAGCAGGACTCCGGGGAACCGGGCTGTAGCGGCTAACAGGACTCCGGTATTCATCGCGTGACATTTCCCCGAAGGGACAGACACAGGAACGAAGAAGGACACATGCCGGCCAGCCTAAGTGTTCCGGAGCAGTAGCAAGCTACCATGGCTCAGTGGAAACACTAGGAGACATTTCCCGGTAAGAGAGGCTACTAAAGATAAACAACTAGATGGTCAGATCCCACACATACCAAGCATTTCAATAACATACACACAATATGCTCGATATGTGCACATACAACATGGCATCACAACATGACTCTACAAATCAAGTATTTATTCATTAGGCTCCGAGGAGCGAGATATTACAAACATAGGTCTCATGACCCAACATTCAGAGTATACAAGTCAAAGCACAAGCGGAAACTATCATGTCTGAGTACAGACCACTATAAATGAAAAAGGCTGAGAAGCCTGACTATCTGCCAGATACTGCCGAGGGCACAAGATCGTAGCTGAGGTAACAAGCTAAACGTCGAAGTCCACGCGAAACTACTAGCGAGACCGAAGTCTCTCTGCAAAAACATAAATAGGCAAACGTGAGTACAAATGTACCCAGCAAGACATACATCAGAACTATCTACATATGCATCATTATCAACAAAGGGGATGGTGGGGTTTAACTGCAGCAAGCCAGCTTGACTCGGTGGCTATCCTAAACTACGACTGCAAGCGACTCTTTTGAGGTGGCGCACACGAGTCCACATATTCACCATATCAATACACCACTATGGATCCGCTCCCGTCTCCCTACGAGAACGCCATCCATAGCACTCACGCTTATCTTGCGTATTTTAGAGTATCCACTTTCACTTGTCTATGAACTGATATAAGCAACCCAGAGGTCCTTCTCCGTGGACACGGCTATTCGAATAGATTAGGTTAACCCTGCAGGGGTGTACTTCTTCACACACGCTCTCACCACTTACCGCCGTTTACACGACATGTACTCGGCAACCTTCAAGCGGAAGCCCAACGTGGGTGTCGGCCACGGCCTGCCTAAACACTCAAGTCTCTAGTCCAGGTTTATCGCCTATTCGGGTTCCATCCATGAGGAGATCCGGCCGGAGTTTCGCTCACAGCCCCAAACGATGTGTACAGGGTTTCGTGACACCAAACGGGTGCCCGGTTTACCCGGCCACGTGCCTACTGCATCACAGCCCACCCCTACGGTCAGCGCTGTCCACGGCCTCCAGCATACTACAAACACCAGAAACTACTTGCAACTCCTGGACAGAGGACAAGGGTGATTAAGAAGCCGAGAGGGTCCATTGGTTTCGGGCCCAATGCGTGGTAGTAGCTGAATCATGGATCACAAACACAGAACTCAGTTCCTGAGGACGGCTGCAATGAGACAACCCACCATGTACTCCTACATGGCCTCTCACCGCTACCTTTACCAAATCGTGTTCACACGCTTAGCTCACACACCGTAGGACATGTTCGCACACCTCTGATTCATCCCCGATGAATCAGACCCGGCTCAACTCTAAGCAGTAGCAGGCATGACAAACAAGCATGAATGAGTAGGCACAACAGGGCTCAAACAACTGCTACTCATGCTAGTGGGTTTCATCTATTTACTGTGGAATGACAGGTCATGCAGAGGACAAAGGGGTTCAGCTACCGCAGCAAGTAACAGATGAATCGTTGTTGTCCTAATGCAGTAAAAGAGAGCAGGAGCGAGAGAGTAGGATTGTATCGGAATGAACAAGGGGGTTTTGCTTGCCTGGCACTTTTGAAGATAACATTGAGTCTTCATCAGTGTCAACGATCACATCATCGGTATCACGTCTATCGAGAGGGGACAAATACCGGCAACAAAGAAGAAATACAATCAATGCAATGCACAATATGATGCATGCTCATGACATGGCAATATGAATGTGTTTTGAGCTAATGCAACTAGCAACAGATTAAATGAAGTTGGTTTGAATACAAGATTCAAATTCAAACTCCATATGTGATTATTTAAATGCCCTTTAATTGATTTGTGCTAAACAGCAGCTATAAGTTGTTCTAACATGCATGAAAATGGTACAGATGGATTCCTTGAATTTTTCTGATAATTTTTCATATATAATTTATTTAATTTGGAGTTACGGTTAATTTTCTATGATTTATTGAAGTTTTAGTTATTTTCTGGAATTTCAGAATTAAGTTAAATCCAGAAAATGAGTTATGACATCAGCACTGCGTCATGCTTGCATCAGCAAGTCAACAGGGCTGCCCCGGGTCAAACCTGACGTGTGGGGTCCACACGTCAGTGACACAGGGACTAATCCCGCGTTGACCCGGGCTGGTTAGCTTTGACTAAGCCCTGGGGCCCACTTGTCAGCGTCAGTAGGTGGGGGGTTAGTGACTAATTAACTAAGCCACGTCGACTTCGCCGGAGTTCGGCCGGCGACGACCAAAACTGCGGCGGGAGCTCGCCGTACTTGAGCTACAGGCGGCGGCTGGACTCGCGGAGACCACCGGGGCGTAGCCCGTGCTCTTCCGCATCCAACGGAGCAGGAAGGAGCGGACGGGGTGCGCTGTACTCGCCGGAGTCGAGCTCGCGGCGGCGGCCGGAGCTCGGGCAACAGCGGAGATGGCGCTATGGTGCATGGGAGGAGGGGCTGGTGGGCGCTACGGGCTCCTGGGAGTTCTCTGAGCACAGCGGTGTGCTCGGATTCGAGCTGTGGTGGCTCTAGCCACGCCGGCGATGAGGCGCGGCGGCGGCGAGCTTCGGGCACGACAGCGCTAGCGCTAGGGAGCGTGCGGAGCGACGGGAAAAAGGGGCGAACGGCAGAGGAGCTCACCGCGGTTCCGCAGGGTTGGTCAGTGGGCTCGGGGATGTCCTGTCGGCGGCGAATCGAACGGCGGCGAGCTTCGGTGGCCGGCGACGGAACGGCGATGGTGGCGGCGTTGCGGGGCTTCCGGAGGGCCGTGGGTCGGTGGGGAGGAAGGAGGGGGTCGAGGCGGAGCTCGCAAGCACAGCGAGGGGTCGAGGGGGAGACGGTGGCTGCGGTGGTGCTCGTCGGTGGCGGCGGGCGCATTCGGTGAGCGAGAGGGAGAGGCGAACAGGGGGGAAG
>NC_041388.1:709814009-709826020 GCF_002162155.2 Triticum dicoccoides | reverse complement strand
GGGGGGGGAAGCAGGAGGTGGCCGGGGCAGCGTCGGCGAGCGCCACGCCTCGCCTCTGCTCGTCCTCCTGGCAGAGGAGGAAGAGGACAAAGGAGGAGGAGGTGGGCTGGGCCGGCTGGGGGAGCTGGGCCGGCTCTGGTGGGCTGCACGGTGAGGCCAGGTAAGCTCTGTTCTTTTTTTATTTTTTTCCTGTTCTGTTTGTTTTATTTAATATCTTTTGCCACTGTTTTCAATTCCAAAAAAATTTCATACAGTGCCAAAACATTCTGAAATATTTTATGTTACCTCTCTGGACTATTCCAAAAGTACATAAAACATTTCAAAGCATTTGACAATATATTCATTATATATTATGAATATATCCCCAAATTCAAATAGATTATTGATTTAAATTCAGAGACCAACTAATTCCTTAAAAATATTCCAGAATTTTGGTTTGATATATAACTCTTGCCAAAATTCACAAAACTATTTTTAGGGCATTTTGGATTCACAGAATGCAATTTAAAGGGTGCTTGCCCTTCTTTTAATTAGGGTTTTGAGGCTTCTGAATTCCTCAGTTCAAATTTCATTTAAATTTAAACATGATGCAGCAACCAAGCTAGTCCATGGCCAGGGTAAAGCTAGGGATGTGACAGGTGCCCTTGGCCCATGTAGGCCAAGGCGCACCCCCTACAGCCCACGTGGCCCCCCAGGACAGGTGGCCCCACCCGGTGGACCCCCGGGACCCTTTCGGTGGTCCCGGTACAATACAGATGACCCCAAAACTTGTCCCGATGGCCGAAATAGGACTTCCCATATATAAATCTTTACCTCCGGACCATTCCGGAACTCCTCGTGATGTCCGGGATCTCATCTGGGACTCCGAACAACATTCGGGTTACTGCATATACATATCCCTACAACCCTAGCATCACCGAACCTTAAGTGTGTAGACCCTACGGGTTCGGGAGACATGCAGACATGACCGAGATCGCTCTCCGGTCAAGAACCAACAACGGGATCTGGATACCCATGTTGGCTCCCACATGCTCCTCGATGATCTCATCGGATGAACCACGATGTCGAGGATTCAAACAACCCCGTATACAATTCCCTTTGTCAATCGGTATGTTACTTGCCCGAGATCCGATCGTTGGTATCCCAATACCTCGTTCAATCTCGTTACAGGCAAGTCACTTTACTCGTACTGTAATGCATGATCCCGTGACCAGACACTTGGTCACTTTGAGCTCATAATGATGATGCATTACCGAGTGGGCCCAGTGATACCTCTTCGTCATACGGAGTGACAAATCCCAGTCTTGATCCATGTCAACCCAACAGACACCCAATTACGTTGTGACGTTTGGCACACCCAAAGCACTCCTACGGTATCCGGGAGTTACACGATCTCATGGTCTAAGGAAAAGATACTTGACATTGGAAAACTCTAGCAAACGAACTATACGATGTTGTGCTATGCTTAGGATTGGGTCTTGTCCATCACATCATTCTCCTAATGATATGATCCCGTTATCAATGACATCCAATGTCCATAGCCAAGAAACCATGACTATCTGTTGATCAACGAGCTAGTCAACTAGAGGCTTACTAGGGACATATTATGGTCTATGTATTCACAGGCGTATTACGATTTCCGGATAATACAGTTATAGCATGAATAAATACAATTATCATGAACAAAGAAATATAATAATAATACTTTTATTATTGCCTCTAGGGCATATTTCCAATAGTCTCCCACTTGCACTAGAGTCAATAATCTAGTTACATTGTTATGAATCGAACACCCATGGAATTCTGGTGTTGATCATGTTTTGCCCTAGGGAGAGGTTTAGTCAACGGATCTGCTACATTCAGGTCCGTATGTACTTTACAAATCTCTATTTCTCCATCTTGAACATTTTCACGAATGGAGTTGCAGCGACGCTTGATGTGCCTTGTCTTCTTGTGAAACCTGGGCTCCTTGGCAAGTGCAATAGCTCCAGTTTTCTCACAGAAGATTTTGATTGGCCCCGACGCATTGGGTATGACTCCTAGGTCGGTGATGAACTCCTTCACCCATATTGCTTCATGTGCTGCCTCCGAGGCTGCCATGTACTCCGTTTCACATGTAGATCCCGCCACGACGCTCTGCTTGCAGCTGCACCAGCTCACTGCTCCACCATTCAACATATACACGTATCTGGTTTGTGACTTAGAGTCATCCAGATCTGTGTCGAAGCTAGCGTCGACGTAACCCTTTACGACGAGCTCTTCGTCACCTCCATAAATGAGAAACATGTCCTTTGTCCTTTTCAGGTACTTCAGGATATTCTTGACCGCTGTCCAGTGTTCCTTGCCGGGATTACTTTGGTACCTTCCTACCAAACTTACGGCAAGGTTTACATCAGGTCTGGTACACAGCATGGCATACATAATAGAACCTATGGCTGAGGCATAGGGGATGACACTCATCTCTTTTATATCTTCTGCCGTGGTCGGACATTGAGCCGAGCTCAATTTCACACCTTGTAACACAGGCAAGAACCCCTTCTTAGAATGATCCATACTGAATTTCTTCAATATCTTATCAAGGTATGTGCTTTGTGAAAGACCTATGAGGCGTC
This sequence comes from Triticum dicoccoides, assembly GCF_002162155.2. Taxonomy (NCBI): domain Eukaryota; kingdom Viridiplantae; phylum Streptophyta; class Magnoliopsida; order Poales; family Poaceae; genus Triticum; species Triticum dicoccoides. The sequence goes on along the minus strand of NC_041388.1, from coordinate 709,823,408 downwards.
TTGATCTATCTCTATAGATCTTGATGCCTAATATATAAGCAGCTTCACCAAGGTCCTTCATTGAAAAACTCTTATTCAAGTAGGCCTTGGTGCTGTCCAAGAGTTCTATATCATTTCCCATCAAAAGTATGTCATCTACATATAATATGAGAAATGCTACAGAGCTCCCACTCACTTTCTTGTAAATGCAGGCTTCTCCATAAGTCTGCATAAACCCAAACGCTTTGATCATCTCATCAAAGCGAATGTTCCAACTCCGAGATGCTTGCACCAGCCCATAAATCGAGCGTTGGAGCTTGCACACCTTGTCAGCATTCTTAGGATCGACAAAACCTTCCGGCTGCATCATATACATTTCTTCCTTAAGGAAACCATTAAGGAATGCCATTTTGACGTCCATCTGCCATATTTCATAATTATAAAATGCGGCAATTGCTAACATGATTCGGACGGACTTCAGCTTCGCTACCGGTGAGAAAGTCTCATCATAGTCAACCCCTTGAACTTGTCGATAACCCTTAGCGACAAGCCGAGCTTTATAGATGGTCACATTACCATCCGCGTCTGTCTTCTTCTTAAAGATCCATTTATTTTCTATGGCTCCCCGTTCAACGGGCAAGTCAGTCAAAGTCCATACTTCGTTTTCATACATGGATCCTATCTCGGATTTCATGGCTTCTAGCCATTTATTGGAATCCGGGCCCGCCATCGCTTCTTCATAGTTCGAAGGTTCACCGTTGTCTAACAACATGATTTCCAAGACAGGGTTGCCGTACCACTCTGGTGCGGAACATGTCCTTGTGGACCTTCGAATTTCAGTATGAGCTTGATCAGAAGTATCTTGATCATTATCAATAACTTCCTCTCTTGTCGGTGCGGCACCTCAGAAACATTTTCTTGAGTTGCGCCATTTTCCGGTTCAAGAGGTAATACTTCATCAAGTTCTACTTTCCTCCCACTTACTTCTTTCGAGAGAAACTCCTTCTCTAGAAAGGATCAATTTCTGGCAACAAAGATCTTGCCTTCGGATCTGAGGTAGAAGGTATACCCAATAGTTTCTTTAGGGTATCCTATGAAGACGCATTTTTCCGACTTGGGTTCGAGCTTTTCAGGTGGAAGTTTCCTGACATAAGCATCGCATCCCCAAACTTTTAGAAACGACAGCTTAGGTTTCTTCCCAAACCATAATTCAAACAGTGTCGTCTCAACGGATTTCGACGGAGCCCTATTTAAAGTGAATGCGGCAGTCTCTAAAGCATACCCCCAAAAAGATAACGGTAAATCGGCAAGAGACATCATAGATCGCACCATATCTAATAGAGTGCGATTACGACGTTCGGACACACCATTACGCTGAGGTGTTCCAGGCGGCGTGAGTTGTGAAACTATTCCACATTTTCTTAAGTGTGTGCCAAACTCGTGACTCAAGTATTCTCCTCCACGATCTGATCGCAGGAACTATTTTCCTGTCACATTGATTCTCAACCTCACTCTGAAATTCCTTGAACTTTTCAAAGGTTTCAGACTTGTGTTTCATTAAGTAGACATACCCATATCTACTCAAGTCATCAGTGAGGGTGAGAACATAACGATATGCACCGCGAGCCTCAACACTCATTGGACCGCACACATCTGTATGTATGATTTCCAATAAGTTGGTTGCTCGCTCCATTGTTCCTGAGAACGGAGTCTTGGTCATCTTACCCATGAGGCATGGTTCGCACGTGTCAAATGATTCGTAATCAAGAGACTCTAAAAGTCCATCTGCATGGAGCTTCTTCATGCGTTTGACACCTATGTGACCAAGGCGGCAGTGCCACAAGTATGTGGGACTATCATTATCAACTTTACATCTTTTGGTACTCACATTATGAATATGTGTAGCATTACGCTCGAGATTCATTAAGAATAAACCATTCACCATAGGAGCATGACCATAAAACATATCTCTCATATAAATAGAACAACCATTATTCTCGGATTTAAATGAGTAGCCATCTCGAATTAAACGAGATCCCGATACAATGTTCATGCTCAAAGCTGGCACTAAATAACAATTATTAAGGTTTAAAACTAATCCCGAAGGTAAATGTAGAGGTAGCGTGCCGACGGCGATCACATTGACCTTGGAACCATTCCCGACACGCATCGTCACCTCGTCCTTTGCTAGTCTCCGCTTATTCCGCAGCCCCTGCTTTGAGTTACAAATGTGAGCAACTTCACCGGTATCAAATACCCAGGAGCTACTACAGGTACTAGTAAGGTACACATCAATTACGTGTATATCATATATACCTTTTGTTTTGCCGGCCTTCTTGTCCGCTAAGTATTTGGGGCAGTTCCGCTTCCAGTGACCACTTCCCTAGCAATAAAAGCACTGAGTCTCGGGCTTGGGTCCATTCTTCGGCTTCTTCCCAGCAGCTTGCTTGCCGGGCGCGGCAACTCCTTTGCCGTCCTTCTTGAAGTTCTTTTTACCCTTTCCCTTCTTGAACTTAGTGGTTTTATTCACCATCAAAACTTGATCTTCCTTCTTGACTTATACCTCTGCTGATTTCAGCATAGCAAATACATCAGGAATGGTCTTTTCCATCCCCTGCATATTGAAGTTCATCAGAAAGCTCTTGTAGCTCGGTGGAAGCGACTGGAGGATTATGTCAATGACCGCGTCATCCGGGAGATTAACTCCCAGCTGAGTCAAGCGGTTATCTAACCCAGACATAGTGAGTATGTGCTCACTGACAGAACTATTTTCCTCCATCTTACAGCCGAAGAACTTGTTGGAGACCTCATATCTCTCGATTCGGGCATGAGCTTGAAAAACCATTTTCAGCTCTTCGAACATCTAATATGCTCCATGTCTCTCAAAACGCTTTTGGAGCCCCGGCTCTAAGCTGTAAAGCATGCCGCACTGAACGAGGGAGTAGTCATCAGCACGTGTCTGCCAAGCGTTCATAACGTCTTGGTTCTGTGGGATGGGTGGATCACCTAGCGGTGCTTGTAGGACATAATCTTTCTTGGCAGCTATGAGGATGATCCTCAGGTTCCGGACCCAGTCCGTATAGTTGCTGCCATCGTCTTTCAGCTTGGTTTTCTCTAGGAACGCGTTGAAGTTTAGGACTACGTTGGCCATTTGATCTACAAGACATATTGCAAAGATTTTTAGACTAAGTTCATGATAATAAAGTTCATCTAATCAAATTAATCAATGAACTCCCACTTAGATAGACATCCCTCTGCTAGTCATCTAAGTATAACATGATCCGAGTCAACTAGGCCGTGTCCGATCATCACGTGAGACAGACTGGTCAACGTTGGTGAACATCTTCATGTTGATCGTATCTTCTATACGACTCATGCTCGACCTTTCGGTCTTCTGTGTTCCGAGGCCATGTCTATACACATGCTTGGCTCGTCAAGTCAACCTAAGTGTTTTGCATGTGTAAATCTGTCTTACACCCGTTGTATGTGAACGTTAGAATCAAACACCCGATCATCACATGGTGCATTGAAACAACGAACTGTCGCAACGGTGCACAGTTAGGGGGAACACTTTCTTGAAATTATTATGAGGGATCATCTTATTTACTACCGTCGTTCTAAGTAAACAAGATGCAAAACATGATAAACATCAAATGCAATCAAATAATAATAGTAACATGATATGGCCAATATCACATAGCTCCTTTGATCTCCATCTTGGGGCTCCATGATCATCTTGTCACCGACATGACACCATGATCTCCATCATCATGATCTCCATCATTGTGTCTCCATGAAGTTGCTCGCCAACTATTACTTCTACTACTATGGCTAACGCGTTTAGCAATAAAGTAAAGTAATTTACATGGCGTTTCTCAATGACACACAGGTCATACAAAATAAAGACAACTCCTATGGCTCCTGCCGGTTGTCATACTCATCGACCTGCAAGTCGTGATTCCTATTACAATAGCATGAACAACTCATACATCACATATATATCATTCATCATCCATCACAACTTTGGCCATATCATATCACAAAGCACTTGCTGCAAAAACAAGTTAGACGTCCCCTAATTGCTGTTGCATGTTTTACGTGGCTGGAGTAGGGTTCTAGCAAGAACGTTTTCTTACCTACATGAAAGCCACAACATGATTTGTCAACTTCTATTTACCCTTCATAAGGACCCTTTTCATCGAATCCGCTCCAACTAAAGTAGGAGAGACAGACACCCGCCAGCCACCTTATGCAACTAGTGCATGTTAGTCGGTGGAACCGGTCTCACGTAAGCATACGTGTAAGGTTGGTCTGGGCCGCTTCATCCCACAATACCGTTCAAGCAAGATAAGACTAGTAGCGGCAAGAAAGTTGACAACATCTACGCCCACAACAAATTGTGTTCTACTCGCGCAAGAAGAACTACGCATAGACCTAGCTCATGATGCCACTGTTGGGGAACGTAGCAGAAAACAAAAATTTTCCTATGGTTTCACCAAGATCCATCTAGGAGTTCATCTAGCAACGAGTGATCGGATGCATCTACATACCTTTGTAGATCGCGAGCGGAAGCGTTAAAAGAACGGGGATGAGGTAGTCGAACACGACGTGATCCAAATCACCGGAGATCCTAGCACCGAACGGACGGCACCTCCGCGTTCAACACACGTACGGTCAGTGTAACATCTCCTTCTTCTTGATCCAGCAAGACGGAAGGAGAGGTTGAGGAAGATGGCACCAGCAGCAGCACGACGGCGTGGTGGTGATGGAGCTGCAGTACTCCGTCAGGGCTTCGCCAAGCGATATGGAGGGGGAGGAGGTGTTGGAGAGGGAGAAGGAGGCAACCAAAGGCGTGGATGAAAAGCCCTCCTTCCCCCACTATATATAGGAGGGCCAAGGGGGGGGGGGCGCCGGCCCTAGGAGATCCAATCTCCTAGGGGGGTGCGGCCAAGGGGGAGGAATCCCTCCTCCCCAAGGCACCTAGGAGGTGCCTTCCCCTCCTAGGACTCTTCCTCCTTGAAACCCTAGGCGCATGGGCCTCTTGGGGCTGGTGCCCTTGGACCATGTAGGCCAAGGTGCACCCCCTACAGCCCATGTGGCCCCTCGGGACAGGTGGCCCCACCCGGTGGACCCCTGGGACCCTTCCAGTGGTCCCGGTACAATATCGATGACCCCGAAACTTGTCCCGATGGCCGAAATAGGACTTCCCATATATAAATCTTTACCTCCGGACCATTCCGGAACTCCTCGTGACGTCCGGGATCTCATCCGGGACTCCGAATAACATTCGGGTTACTGCATATACATATCCCTACAACCCTAGCGTCACCGAACCTTAAGTGTGTAGACCCTACGGGTTCGGGAGACATGCAGACATGACCGAGATCGCTCTCCGGTCAATAACCAACAGCGGGATCTGGATACCCATGTTGGCTCCCACATGCTCCTCGATGATCTCATCGGATGAACCATGATGTCGAGGATTCAAACAACCCCGTATACAATTCCCTTTGTCAATCGGTATGTTACTTGCCCGAGATCCGATCGTTGGTATCCCAATACCTTGTTCAATCTCGTTACAGGCAAGTCACTTTACTCGTACCGTAATGCATGATCCCGTGACCAGACACTTGGTCACTTTGCGCTCATAATGATGATGCATTACCGAGTGGGCCTAGTGATACCTCTCCGTCATACGGAGTGAAAAATCCCAGTCTTGATCCATGTCAACCCAACAGACACTTTCGGAGATACCCGTAGTATACCTTTATAGTCACCCAGTTACGTTGTGACGTTTGGCACACCCAAAGCACTCCTACGGTATTCGGGAGTTACACGATCTCATGGTCTAAGGAAAGGATACTTGAAATTGGAAAACTCTAGCAAACGAACTATACGATCTTGTGCTATGCTTAGGATTGGGTCTTGTCCATCACATCATTCTCCTAATGATGTGATCCCGTTATCAAGGACATCCAATGTCCATAGCCAGGAAACCGTGACTATCTATTGATCAACGAGCTAGTCAACTAGAGGCTTACTGGGGACATATTATGGTCTATGTATTCACATGTGTATTACGATTTCCGGATAATACAGTTATAGCATGAATAAAGACAATTATCATGAACAAAGAAATATAATAATAATACTTTTATTATTTCCTCTAGGGCATATTTCCAACATCTTCATCGTCCGAATCCCAACCCTGCTGGCCGTAGTCCGGCCAGGGCTCTCCTGATAAAGAGAGAGACTTTAGTAACTTCAGAATATCGCCAAAAGGCGAGTGCTGAAAGATGTCCGCGACAGTAAACTCCATGATCGGCGCCCAATCGGATTCGATTGGCCGGGGCGCAGAGGGTTCGGAGTCTGGAAAGGAGTCCGGCTCCTTGGAGTCACGAGTCTCGCGGAGTGCGGTGCTGGTGTTCGGCTCAATCGCCGTTGGGATTGCAGCCCCCGAGGCGGCGTCTAACCGCCCATCCTCAATCGGCGCAGTTGGCTCCGAATTAAGGATCAGAGCCGATGCGGGTGCGGCCTCCAGGGCACTGTTCGGCGGCAGAGCTAGATCATGCTCGTTGGGACAGTGCGGCACGCTCGGCAGTGGCTCGAATCCGTCAAAGATCAAGTCCCCGCGGATGTCGGCCGTGTAGTTTAAACTTCTGAATCTGACCTGATGGCCAGGGGCGTAGCTTTAGATCTGCTCCAGATGGCCAAGTGAATTGGCCCGCAGTGCGAAGCCGCCGAAGACGAAGATCTGTCCGGGGAGGAAGGTCTCACCCTGGACTGCATCGCTATTGATGATCGTTGGAGCCATCGAGCCTGACAGCGACGACACAGAGGAACTCTCAATGAAAGCACCAATGTCGGTGTCAAAACCGGCGGATCTCGGGTAGGGGTTCCTGAACTGTGCGTCTAGGCTGGATGGTAACAGGAGGCAAGGGACACGAAGTTTTACCCAGGTTCGAGCCCTCTCGATGCAGGTAAAACCCTACGTCCTGCTTGATTAATATTGATGATATGGGTAGTACAAGAGTAGATCTACCACGAGATCAGAGAGGCTAAACCCTGAAAGCTAGCCTATGGTATGATTGTTGATGTGTATGTTGTCCTACGGACTAAAACCATCCGGTTTATATAGACACCGAATAGGGTTAGGGTTACATAGAGTTGGTTACAGTGGTAGAAGATCTGAACATCCATATCGCCAAGCTTGCCTTCCACACCAAGGAAAGTCCCTCCCGGACACGGGACGAAGTCTTCAATCTTGTATCTTCATAGTCCTAGAGTCCGGCTGAAGGTATAGTTCGGCTATTCGAACACCCCCTAATCCAGGACTCCCTCAACTGCCTCTTGAACCGGAAAGTAGCGCAGCTCAGGAAGATGTTCCTGTGGTGCCTGCACCGACTAGAGCGGAAGTTAATGATGATGATCAAGGTACTTCGGATCAAGTTGCTACTGAACTTCGAAGGTCCACAAGGACACGGTCCACACCAGTATGGTATGGCAACCCTGTCCTGGAAATCATGTTGTTAGACAACGGTGAACCTTCGAACTATGAAGAAGCAATGGCGGGCCCATATTCCAACAAATGGCTTGAAGCCATGCAATCCGAGATAGGATCCATGTATGAAAACAAAGTATGGAATTTGACAGACTTGCCCGATGATCGGCGAGTGATAGAGAATAAATGGATCTTTAAGAATAAGACGGACGCGGATGGTAATGTTACCATCTATAAGGCTCGACTTGTCGCTAAGGGTTATCGACAAGTTCAAGGGGTTGACTACGATGAGACCTTCTCACCCGTAGCGAAGCTGAAGTCCGTCTGAATCATGTTAGCAATTGCCGCATACTATGATTATGAGATATGGCAAATGGACGTCAAAACCACATTCCTTAATGGCTTTCTTAAGGAAGAATTGTATATGATGCAGCCGGAAGGTTTTGTCGATCCTAAGAATGCTAACAAGGTATTCAACCTCCAGCGCTCCATCTATGGGCTGGTCCAAGCATCTCGGAGTTGGAACATTCTCTTTAATGAAATGATTAAAGCGTTTGGGTTTATGCAGACTTATGGAGAAGCCTACGTTTACAAGAAAGTGAGTGGGAGCTCTGTAGCATTTCTCATATTATATGTGGATGACATACTTTTGATGGGAAATGATATAGAACTTTTGGACAGTATTAAGGCCTACTTGGATAAGTGTTTTTCAATGAAGGACCTTGGAGAAGCTGCTTACATATTAGGCATCAAGATCTATAGAGATAGATCGAGATGCCTCATAGGTCTTTCACAAAGCACATACCTCACTAGTAGAAAACAGAGCACGCTTCCATAACCGGCACTAAAGGGTGGGCACGAAAGCCCCCCCCCCTTTAGTACCGGTTTGTAAGGTATGGGCTGGAGTAGTGAAGGTATGCGCCGGTTCATAAGGGCCTTTAGTGCCGGTTCCATAACCGGCACTAAAGGGTGGGCACTAAAGGCCCCCCCTTTAGTACCGGTTCGGCACGAACCGGCGCTAAAGTGCCACCACGTGGCATGAGCTCGCGCCCTGGTATGGGGGACCTTTAGTACTGGTTGGTGTTACCAACCGGTACTAAAGGTTTTTTCTGAAATTTTTTTTGAAAATTTTGGAATTTTTTTTGATTTTTTTTATATTTAATTTTTTGAATTATTTGATGATTTAGTCTTTAATCACCTCTCTTAACTGCCCAAGTGTGGATCACTCATTCCAAATCATCTAACTTCCCGACCGGTCACCCATCCCTCTCACTACTCCAGCCCGAGCACGCTTAACTTTCGGGTTCTATTCTCCTTTGTTGTTTTCCTCACAATAGTAAGATGTCAATCCTATTAACCCTCAGGAGTTTAGCTTGAGCATGAAGTCACACATTTCACCGTTTGAGTTTGAAACTATTATTCTAAAAAACAGTAATTATTTAGTAACGCTAATATTTCTTGAATAAGTTTGACCATAGTTTGACCGGATTTGACCAAAATTCAAAAAATTGAAATAATTATTTAGTAACACTAATATTCTTGAATAATTATGTAGTAACATTAATACTTCTTGAATAAGTAGTTTGACCAGATTTAACCGATTTTTTTAAACAAACTAAAATTTGACCATATCTTTTTTTCCTTTTGGAATTTGAGGATTCTAAAAAATTCCAAACGGGCCATAGGCCGTCTCCATCGGATGCAGATTTTCGTGCTGAATTTTTTGATATATTATACGTTTTTTTTCCGACATCGTATGCAAAAGTTATAGCCATTTTACATTTTCCCTACACTTTTTGCAAAACATGTCCAAATTGTAGTTTTTAAATTTTCCTAACTAGTACATGTAGTAATATAACTACCTCTCGAAGGATTTTATTTTTTGAAGTTTTTATCATTTTCTTTTGATTTTTTCAGAA
>NC_041388.1:709789330-709813759 GCF_002162155.2 Triticum dicoccoides | reverse complement strand
TAGTGCCGGTTTGTGTCACAAACCGGTAGTATAGGTCAGACCCCTTTAGTACCGGTTCATGGCACGAACCGGTACTAAAGGTTAGACCTTTAGTACCGGTTCGTGCCACGAACCGGTACTAAAGGTGATCGTGGGGCCCCGGCCTAACGCCAACCTGCCACCACCCCTTTAGTACCGGTTGTACCACGAACCGGTACTAAAGGTTCAACACAAACCGGCATTAATGCAAATCCGTTCGAACCGGCACTAATGGTACCATTAGTACCGGGCCAAAATCAAACCGGCACTAATGTGCTTCACGTTTGACCCTTTTTCTACTAGTGCCTTGATAAGATATTGAAGAAGTTCAATATGGATCAGTCCAAGAAGGGGTTCTTGCCTATGTTGCAAGGTGTAAAATTGAGCTCAGCTCAATATCCGACCACGGCAGAAGATAGAGAAAAGATAAGTGTCGTCCCCTATGCCTCAGCCATAGGGTCTATCATGTATGCCATGCTGTGTACCAGACCTGATGTAAACCTTGCCGTGAGTTTGGTAGGAAGGTACCAAAGTAATCCCGGCATGGAACACTGGACAACAGTCAAGAACATCCTGAAGTACCTAAAAAGGACTAAGGATATGTTTCTCATATATGGAGGTGACGAGGAGCTCGTCGTAAAGGGTTACGTCGACGCTAGCTTCGACACAGATCAGGATGACTCTAAGTCACAAACCGGATACATGTATATTTTGAATGGTGGGATAGTAAGCTGGTGTAATTGCAAGCAAAGCGTCGTGGCGGGATCTACATGTGAAGCGGAGTACATGGCAGCCTCGGAGGCAGCGCACGAAGCAATCTGGATGAAGGAGTTCATCACCGACCTAGGAGTCATACCCAATGCGTCGGGGCCGATCACTCTCTTCTGTGACAACACTGGAGCTATTGCCCTTGCCAAGGAGCCTAGGTTTCACAAGAAGACCAGGCACATCAAGCACCGCTTCAACTCCATTCGTGAAAATGTTCAAGATGGAGACATAGATATTTGCAAAGTACATACGGATCTGAATGTCGCAGATCCATTGACTAAACCTCTTCCGCGAGCAAAACATGATCAACACCAGAACTCTATGGGTGTTCGATTCATCACAATGTAACTAGATTATTGACTCTAGTGCAAGTGGGAGATTGTTGGAAATATGCCCTAGAGGCAATAATAAAATGATTATTATTATATTTCCTTGTTCATGATAATTATCTATTATTCATGCTATAATTGTGTTATCCAGAAATCATAATACATGTGTGAATACATAGACCATAACATGTCCCTAGTGAGCCTCTAGTTAACTAGCTCGTTGATCAATAGATAGTCATGGTTTCCTGACTATGGACATTGGATGTCATTGATAACGGGATCACATCATTAGGAGAATGATGTGATGGACAAGACCCAATCCTAAGCATAGCACAAGATCGTGTAGTTTGTTTGCTAGAGCTTTTCCAATGCCAATTATCATTTCCTTAGACCATGAGATCGTGTAACTCTCAGATGCCGTAGGAGTGCTTTGGGTGTACCAAACATCACAACGTAACTGGGTGACTATAAAGGTATACTGCAGGTATCCCCAAAAGTATCTGTTGGGTTGATACAGATCAAGACTGGAATTTCTGGGCCCACTCGGTAATGCATCATCACAATGAGCTCAATGTGACCAAGTGTTTGGTCACAGGATCATGCATTAAGGTACGAGTAAAGTGACTTGCCGGTAACGAGATTGAACGAGGTATTGGGATACCGACGATCGAATCTCAGGCAAGTAACGTACCGATTGACAAAGGGATTTGAATATGGGATTGATTGAATCCTCGACATCATGGTTCAGCCGATGAGATCATCGTGGAACATGTGGGAGCCAACATGGGTATCTAGATCCCACTGTTGGTTATTGACCGGAGAGTCGTCTCGGTCATGTCTGCGTGTCTCCCGAACCCGTAGGGTCTACACACTTAAGGTTCGGTGATGCTAGGGTTGTAGAGGTATTAGTATGCGGTAACCCGAAAGTTGTTGGAGTCCCGGATGAGATCTCGGACGTCACGAGGAGTACCCGAATGGTCCGGAGGTAACAATTTATATATATAGGAAGTCCAGTTTCGGCCATCGGGAAAGTTTCGGGGGTAATCGGTATTGTACCGGGACCACCGAAAGGGTCCCGGGGGTCCACCGAGTGGGGCCACCTATCCCGGAGGGCCCCATGGGCTGAAGTGGGAGGGGAACCAGCCCCTGGTGGGCTGGTGCGCCCCCATGGGCCTCCCCCTGCGCCTAGGGTTGGAAACCCTATGGGTGGGGGCGCCCCACCTGACTTGGGGGGCAAGCCCCCCTTGGCCATCCGCCCCCCTTGGAGATTGGATCTCCTAGGGCCGGCGCCCCCCTAGGGGCCCTATATATAATGGGGGGGGGGGCGAGGGAGGGCAGCCACACACCAAGCCCTTGGCGCCTCCCTCTCCCCACGTAACACCTCTCTCTCTCTCGTTGGAGCTTGGCGAAGCCCTGCCGAGATCACCGCTGCTTCCACCACCACGTCGTCATGCTGCTGGATCTCCATCAACCTCTCCTTCCCTTGCTGGATCAAGAAAGAGGAGACGTCTTCCCAACCGTATGTGTGTTGAACGCGGAGGTGCCGTCCATTCGGCGCTTGGTCATCGGTGATTTGGATCACGACGAGTACGACTCCATCAACCCCGTTCTCTTGAACGCTTCCGCTCACGATCTACAAGGGTATGTAGATGCACTCCCCTCTCCCTCGTTGCTAGATGACTCCATAGATTGATCTTGGTGATGCGTAGAAAATTTGAAAATTCTGCTACATTCCCCAACATCTATATGGTCCACCTGATAACCTCTGAATTGACCAGCCACTGTGTCCACCTCTCGCCGATATGCAGCCTTGAGTGGGTCCTTAGAATCCCAAGTGCCAGACACCTGCTGAGCCACTAGATCTGAATCGCCGAAGCACTTAACCCGGCTCAAATTCATCTCCTTAGCCATCCGAAGACCGTGGATCAAAGCCTCATATTCAGCTGCATTGTTAGTACAAAGGGAACATTAAACGGAGGACATAACAAAACTTGTCACCTCATGGGGAAGTTAGTATGACTCCAGCCCCCGAGCCCGCCAACTGTTTGGATCCATCAAAATGAATAGTCCAATATGTATTATCTGGTTTCTCTTCAGGTGCCTATAACTCCGTCCAATCATTGATGAAGTCCACGAGTGCCTGGGATTTGATCGCTGTGAGGGGTATATATTTGAGCCCATGAGGTCCAAGCTCAATAGCCCACTTGGCAATCCGGCCAGTTGCTTCTCTGTTTTGAATGATATCGCCCAGAGGAGCTGAACTGACCACTGTGATGGGATGGCCCTGAAAATAATGTTTAAGCTTCCGGCTTGCCATAAATACTCCATACACCAGCTTTTGCCAATGCGGATACCTCTGCTTTGACTCAATGAGCACATCGCTGATATAATAAACCGGGCGTTGAACCGGATATTCCTTGCCAAGCTCCTTGCGCTCTACCACAATGGCTACGCTAACAGCCCGGGCATTAGCAGCAACATATAATAATAACGGCTCTTTATTGATCGGTGCTGCGAGCACGGACGGTTCAGCTAGCTGCCTCTTCAGATCCTCAAACGCTTTATCAGCTGCCTCACTCCAGACAAAGTTATCTGTTTTCTTGAGCATCTGATATAAGGGGATGGCCTTCTCTCCAAGGCGACTGATAAACCGGCTCAAGGCTGTAATCCGGCCGGCCAGACGTTGAACATCGTTGATACAAGCCGGTTTAGCCAAGGATGTAATTGCTGCAATTTTTCCGGATTAGCCTTAATGCCTCTGTTTGACACCAGAAAACCCAAGAGCTTGCCTGTCGGGACACCAAAAACACACTTCCCCGGATTGAGCATCATGTTGTAAACCCGGAGATTGTCAAAGGTTTCTCTCAAATCATCTATCGGTGTCTCCTCCTTTCTGGACTTTACCACAATATCATCCACATATGCATGAACATTGCGCCCAATATGCTTATGAAAGCAATTCTGAACACATCGCTGATAAGTCGCCTGGGCACTCTTGAGTCCAAAAGGCATGGAAACATAGCAGAAAGCTCCAAAGGGAGTTATGAAAGCTGTCTTCTCCTGGTCCTTAACCGCCATTTTGATCTGATGATAACCAGAGTAAGCATCCAGAAAACACAAACGGTCGCAACCTGCCGTAGCATCAATTATCTAATCAATGCGAGGGAGAGCAAAGGGGTCTACAGGGCAAGCCTTGTTTAAATCTGTGTAATCCACACACTTGCACCAAGTGCCGTTTTTCTTAAGAACCAGCACCAGATTAGCTAACCACTCTAGATGAAAGACCTCGACAATAAACCTTGCGGCCAAAAGACTGTCTACCTATTCACCAATAACCTTACGTCTCTCTTCATTGAAGCGGCGAAGGAACTGCAAGACCGGTTTAAACTTAGGATCAATGTTGAGTGTGTGCTCAGCGAGTTCCCTCGGTACACCTGGCATGTTAGAGGGTTTCCATGCAAAGATGTCCCGATTCTCACGGATGAACTCGATGAGCGCGCTTTCCTATTTGGGATCTAGGTTAGCGCTGATGCTGAATTGTTTGGACGAATCGCCGGGAACAAAGTCAACCATCTTAGTATCTGTAGCCGATTTGAATTTCAGTGCCGGATCATGTTCCGTAGTCGGCTTTTTCAAAGAGGTCATGTCTGCCGGATCAACTTGCTCCTTATAGAATTTCAACTCCTCCGTGGCACAAACCGACTCAGCATAAGCCACATCACCTTCCTCACACTCCAAAGCAATCTTTCTGCTTCCATGTACTGTGATAGTCCCCTTATGACCTGGCATCTTAAGCTGTAGATAAACATAACACGGCCTCGCCATGAATTTAGCATAGGCCGGTCGCCCAAACAAGGCGTGGTACGGACTTTTGATCTTTACCACCTCAAATGCCAATGTTTCTGACCTTGAATCGTAGTCATCTCCAAAAGCTACCTCCAAGGCTATTTTGCCGACAGGATATGCAGACTTACCAGGCACCACACCATGAAAGACCGTATTCGACGGTTTAAGATTCTTATCTGTCAACCCCATACGGCGGAATGTATCATAATACAAAATGTTGATACTACTTCCCCATCCATGAGTACTTTGGTAAACTTGTATCCCCCAACTTGAGGGGCTACCACCTGGGCCAAGTGACCTGGGTTATCAACCCGGGGTGGGTGATCCTCTCTACTCCATAGAATAGCTTGCTCAGACCAGCGTAAATACTGAGGTACTGCCGGTTCAACAGAGTTTACTGCCCTTTTGTGAAGCTTCTGATCACGCTTACACAAACTAGTGGTGAAGACATGATATTGCCCGCTATTTAGCTGCTTGGGATTGCTCTGATAACCCGACTGCTACTGCTGATTCCCCTGATGGTTGTAACCTCCCTGGTTGCCTTGGTGCCCTTGATTGATGTGTTCGGTTTGGTTGCCTTGAAAACCTAAACCGGAACCACCACCTCCATAGTCCGGCCCATGGAAACCTCCTCCTGAACCGCCGGGCGGGCCGTTATCATACTAGAACATATTGGAATTCTTGAAATCCCGCATGATGTAATAGTCCTTCCAAAGATGTGATGCCGGCTTCTCCTTTGATCCATGCTTTGGACATGGCTGATTTAACAGGCGCTCCAAATTGGGGGCCTGAACCTCCGCCCCTCTGGGGCTGCTTAGCCTTACGGCGCTGGCCATTCTCCTGAGCATTGGTGTCAGCAACAAAGTCCAAGCTTCTGTCGGCCTTGCGCTTACCGCCGTTTCCATGGCCTGCCGGATTATGCTGCTGACCCTTGGCATTGTCGTTCTTCTTACCTTTCCCCGGCTTGTCCTCCTCTGAATCCGGGTCCTTGTTATTATCTGAATCGGCGTATTTAACCAAAGCGGCCATGAGCGTTGACATATTATTGCAGTGACGTTTGAGCCTTCCCAACTTCTATTTGAGTGGTAAGAAACATCAATTGCCCTCTAATGTTAACATTGTAGTGTCTGCATTGATACGATCTGATGAATGCAAAATCGCTGAGACCCGTTTGACCCAATGGGTCGTGGACTCCCCTTCCTCTTGGACACAAGCGGCCAGATCCACGATTGACATCGACTGCTTACAAGTATCTTTGAATTTCTGGATAAACCGGTGCTTTAACTCAGCCCATGATCCGACAGAATTGGTTGGTAAGGTCTTCAACCATGTGCGAGCTGTTCCTTCCAACATCATTGTGAAATATTTAGCACACACTGCCTCATCCACATCTAACATCCACATCTAACATCTCCATTGCCATCTCATAGCTCTCCACCCACGCCTATGCTTGCAAATCGGCGGTGTAATTTGGTACCTTACGAGGTCCCTTGAAATCGTTGGGCAGTCTCACATTACGCAAAGCGGGGGTAAGACACGGCACCCCTAAAGAACTGAACACCACACCCGGTTCCACTAAGGCCGTAGGGTGAACCGGAGTATGTTGTCGTGCTCCATGTCGAGCTGCCAACTTGACCTCCCGACGTGCGCGGCCATGGTCCACGACATCCTGCGCATTAGCGCCTCCCCCTTCCAGGTTGTTTCCTCGTGGTGAGTTTCGGCGACATGCACTACTGGACACGGCCGGTTCGTCCTCCACGTGTCTGCTATAGCTCCGGCTTGGACGGGGAGTAGAATGAATCATCTCACGACTGTGTGAATACGCCTGCTGTTGATTTAGCACTGTTTGAAGGAGATCCCTAGCCCGACGTGCTTCCACCGCAACTCGTGACTCACTGTCGGTCGGGAGGGCCGCTAGGCATGAAGCGGCGGCCACAATGTTGTCCAATGGGTTGGAATAATGCCCAGGAGGTGTTGGTATATACTGTGGTACAACGTTGTTCTAGCGAGGCAGGTCCATCGTGTGCGGTTGAACCGGCGCTCCTGTTCCTGGTGCCTCCGCCCGGTTTAGTATGGGTTGGTTACCAGCTCCCGCTCCTGGTGTGTTGAAGAGATTCCGCGGCTCATAAACCGACAGAAGACGCGATCGGTACCTTCTTCTCATGACTTCCTCTGAAGCATTCTGATCCAGCCTAATCCGGTAGGCCTATGCTTCCAATTCAGCCTGTTCTGTAGCCATCCTAGCATTCTCTGTCGCCAGGTCCGCTTTAGCCTGGGCTATCTGATATTTTACCTTTGCAATCTCCGCATTATGCTGATCCCTGGCTGCTGCATCCACCTCTGCGGCCATCAACGTTGGCAAAGCGTCGAACAAATCAGACAGGACTTGGGCTGGAGGCGGCGCTGAGCTTCCTGCCCCTGCTGGTGTAGCTGTTGTTGAACCGGAGAGCATTGCTGCGGCAGTAGACGAATGAAGCGCTGATTGTGTGCCGGCCATGAAGATGGCGGCCCGGTTTGGTAGATCAGGGGAATCTGGAATACTGTTGCCCTCGGATCCTCCATCAATCCGGCCGTCCTGCAATTGGTAAAGTGATTCGGTCTCTCTAGAGGACTCGTCATCAGAACAAAGCACAGTCTCTCCATCGGAAACCGGCCCGTCCTCGTACCTCGATCCATGGATGACACCTATGAAACCATGCCTTGCCTCGGGCTGAACCGGCGAAGAACTTGCACGCCGAGCCATTTCAATGATGTTAGTGCAGATGTCCGGTTCGCCGATCTTGCCAATGAAGACGTGAATCCCACCAAAGGGAACCCGGTACCCGTATTCGATTGAATCGGCCTCGGGACCCCATCCTGTGTTGTCGATGTAGAGCTTGCCGCGATGACTCTTCGTCATCCGGCCCACAGTGTATCCCTTAAGTCCATCAAAGCTGCCCTTCAAGAACTCAAAACCATCATGCGACAGCCCCACGATGGGCGCCAAATGTCGTGGGTTTGTCACGGCAGATGTCATTGTGAAAGGACTTAGTTGTGGAGCCATCGCTACGGGTTAGCTTAAAGGGGTTAAACTGGACAAGGGGACACAGAGAGTTTTATACTAGTTCGGCCCCTTCGAGGAAGGTAAAAGCCTACGTCTAGTTGTGATTGGTATTGCTAGGGTTTCGAAGGCCGGAGAGCGAATCCGCATTGTCTGGCTCTCGAGTTGTTGTCTGTCCCAAAACCGTGGCCGAGTCTTCCCTTTATATACATAGGTTGACGCCCGCCGGGCTACAGAGTCCCGAAGCCAGATCATAAACATGTCCGGTTCGGTCTCTACTCTTCCTATCTTACAATACAAGTTACATCACTAGGTCGGTTTACATTTACAGGATGTAACTCGCCTTTGGGCCATGGGCCTTCCGTAAAGCGCCATCATCTTTGCATCTTCACGGGCTTCTAATCTTCAAAGAGTCAACCCGGCTACATAAGGCCGGTTTACCTCTACTAGTAATATCCCCAACAAGTGCCGAATATTCTTCTTCCATGGCCTTCCTCCAACGTGCATCATTCAACGCCTCTTCAACCGAACTAGGTTCACCTGTAGAGCAACAAGCAAAGCCAAATTTTGTTTTATAGTTAATAGGTTGAATTACCCCTTTTTGGAGACGGGTGCGTGGCTGTACAGGCGAAGTCCGAGGCACAGGAGATCCCGCATCAGATCCCAAGGTGGATGCGCCTGGCGCTGTCCTTGCAACGTTCCTCGCGCCAGGATCGTCTATGGCTTCAACACACGAGGAGCCGGCTGCGAGCGGCACAGAAGATCCCATGTGCTGCCGCCGCATCATTTTGCAATGATTGTTGGGAATCAGCACAGGATCCCGGGCCCCTGGGCCCCGTCGAATCTGTGCGGGGTTGCGCGCCCACTGACGGCTGTCGATGCGCATAGCAGCAGGGTCCATCTACCGGCAGTGCCTATCAGGCAGACACGTGGTCGCCTCGGATTGGCACGGCCCGATATCTTCGGGTGGACGAGTCGATGGAGCCCGAGTGTCGCCTGGAGAGACGGCGCCGCCACGCCTAGTGGGCGACACAGTTTCTGACGCCCTAGTGCCATGAAGCTACGCAGATTTCGAGGCGGGTGGCCTGGGCAGGCGCTGCAGCAGCGATCCCGAGGAGGATTTGCCTCCCAAATCTGGACACATCAAATATTGCCCATTGGAGCTGATTTCTTGATCATTTTGGGTGATCTCTTCACTAGTTTTGCTCATGCTTCCTTCTACTGCATCAACACAGAGCTCATGCACATGGTTATGAGGATTAGTCAATGATGAATCAACACAATTATAATTCCCCCTTTGATCAAGACCGGTGAGATGAGAGGGTAGAAGCAAAATTTCTTGATTAAGTAAGGCACCAGCGTTTGGATGGAGATCAGCAAAGGGGAACTTGGTTTCATCAAAGACTACATCACGTGAAATATAGACACAGCCAGTAGAAACATCTAGGCATTTGACACCTTTGTGCATAGCACTGTAGCCAATGAAAACACACTGCTTAGATCAAAACATTAGTTTGCGGTTGTTTTATGGTCTAAGATTGGGCCAACAAGCACAGCCAAACACACGGAGAGAAGTGTAGTCAGGTTTGGTATGGAGAAGTTTTCCTGTAGGTGTTTCATTGTTGATGACACGACTTGGAAGCATATTAATGAGATGAACAACGGTGAGGAATGCCTCATCCCAAAACTTTAGAGGCATGGAGGCGCTAGCAAGAAGGGCTAGACCAACTTCTACAATGTGACGATGTTTGCGTTCTGCCGACCCATTTTGCTGATGGGCGTGTGGGCAAGACACGTGATGAGAGATACCAAGTTCTTGAAAGAATGGGTTGAGCTTCTCATACTCACCTCCCCAATCAGATTGGAGGGCAAGTATTTTGCTGTCAAACTTACGTTCAACGAGTGCTTGAAAGTTACGAAAAACTTGGAATACTTCGGAGCGTTTCTTAAGAAGATAAATCAACAAGTATTTGCTATAATCATCTATGAAGATCACATAGTACGTGTGTCTACCGACAGAGGACGGGGCAGGCCTCCACACATCAAAAAAGATAAGTTGCAATGGTTTGGTAGAAACACTAGTAGAAATTGGATATGGCAACTGATGACATTTTGCTCTTTGGCACGAATCACAAATAGTTTTAATATCACGCGCTCCAACATATGTGAGCTTATTTTTCCTAAGCACCCGTTCAACTAAAGGAAAAGCTGCATGTCCTAAACGATCATGCCACCGTGTAGAAGATAGCTTGGTGGCACTAAAAACTTGTTTATTGAATCTTCTTCGAAGCTCTGTAATCAAGGGGTAGAGCCCGCGAACGCATCTACCTCGAAACAGTACCTTCCTCGTTACCCGATCCTTGGTCAAAAAGAAGAAAGGGTGAAACTCGAGAAAGACATGATTATCAATGGCAATGCGGTGAACGGAGAGAAGATTTTTAGACGCACTAGGGACATGCAAAAAATTTCGAAGATCAATTGGAAGATGAGGGTTTTAATAATTGAGTGACCAAC
The DNA here is from genome assembly GCF_002162155.2 of Triticum dicoccoides. Classification (NCBI taxonomy): domain Eukaryota; kingdom Viridiplantae; phylum Streptophyta; class Magnoliopsida; order Poales; family Poaceae; genus Triticum; species Triticum dicoccoides. The sequence continues at coordinate 709,803,244 of NC_041388.1, read as the reverse complement.
ATGACGGATCTTCATACCTTCTCCACTGGCAGTGTGGATGTGGTCTTGGCCGCGGTACTTCTCCTGCATGGTCACCTTCTCGAGTTCGCCGGTGATGTGGTTCGTAGCGCCGCTCTCCATGTACCAGTTTGTGTCCACGCCATACGATCCATCAGCCGCGGCAGCCACCTTCTCATCCTGAGAGGAGTCATCATCATCGTCGAATCTGTACCAGGAATCCTTGGCCGAGTGGCCAGGTTTGCCGCAGATCTGACACCGGACGGCATCAGGGCTCGACCGGTTGGAGTTGTTGTGATGGCCCTGGTTGTTGTTGGAGGAGGGCCGTCCACCACCACTGTTGTTGCCACGGGGGTTGTTGTTGCTGGTGTTGGGGCCGCTGTTGTGCCTGCCCCTGCTGCGCTCCCGATGATGTGAACCGCTACCATGACCACACATGGCCGCGTTGGCGGAGGACTTGAAGCCGCCGCCGGAGTTACCCCCTTGGTAGAGGGCACCCGCTGGTTGAAGTTGCTGATCATGGCGAAAAGGTCATCAAGCGAGACGAACGTGGTGCGGGCATTGAGCGCAGAGCCGAGAGGCCGGTACTACATGTCGAGGGCGACCATGATGTAGGAGACGAGTTCACCGTCTCCGAGCGGCTTGCCAGCCGCCGCGAGCTCATCTGACAGTGAGCGCATGTGCCCGAAGAAGCTTGCCACGGGTTGTGTCCCCTTATGCGCATTGGCGAGAGCGACACGGATGTTGTTGATGCGAGACATGGACTGGGACGAAAACATGTTCGCCAGTGCTGTCCAGAGGTCTTGCGCGTGATCGATCATGGTGACCTGCACAAGTACCTCCTTGGAGAGATTATTCAGACGGTATCTGAGTACCTGCTGTTCCTCACAGATCCAGACTGGATGAAGGGGATTCGGTGAAGTGTCCTCCTTCCCGTCCTTGTCCTTGGTGACGACGAGTTTGGCCGGCTCAGGCATGCATGGAGCCGTCCACGTAGCCGAAGAAGCCCGCACCACGTAGCTACGGCGTGACTTGAGTCCGCCAGAGGATGTAGTTGGTGAGAGTCAGCTTCTCGATGACCTGACCAGAGAGGTTGGCTGGTGCGGTGGTGGAGGAGGCAGCCATGGCGGAAGCGGAGGTGGTGGATGGGGATGGTAGATCTGATGTGGAAGATTTAGGCTGATACCATGTGAAAACTTAGGTTTAACGTTGTGCCTTTCTCTGACCGACGGCTTCGTGTTAATATACTGGGGCACAACTCACCAGATCGCGTACATGGTTGAGATTACAACTTGAGGTACAAGAGATAAGAGGATAGAGAGATAGAGTTGTTACAAAGATAAACTTCATGCTAACAACCTGGGCTATCCTAGCTGAACCACCCTTGGACCATGTGCCATCAACCTGTCACGACCAGGCACATTTATGCATTGCTTAACAGCCACAAGCTTGTCTCCTCCACTGGTAATACCTAGAGCACACCTAGATGTGCTTTTGCAAAACTATTATAAAAGTATTTTCAAGTTTGGTTTAGCTTGCTTATCCCGGTGAACCATCCTCTTTGAGCGATGATTTTGGTGATGCTTTGTGGAAGAAGGCAATGAAGGAGGAACACTCAGCATTGTAGAAGAATAAAATATGGCACTTAGTTCCTCGGCGGGAAGCTAAAAATTCGATTGACTACAAATGGGTCTATACGAAACAAAAATTTGATGAAACTATTGATTGTTATAGATATCGAAGTTGCATGACATACCGCTGAAGAATAGGCTTGGTAAGCCAGGAATAAATTTTAACAAAATGCGACCGACCGTGCCAATTATAGTAATTGAATCCATGTGGATTGGTTCCACCACAATGAACCTAGTCATATGAGCTATGTTCAGTTCACAGTTAAACAGAAAATAAAAGGCAATTCAAGGTAATAATATCAAAAGGATTTACAAATCAAGTGTGTAAACAAGAAGAATAAATTAATTAGACTGGCACCGTATTGGGACTGATCATGGTCATTGCTTCCTCGCATGTATTTGAACACCTTTGCTTTCTTTCCAGAAAAGAACTTCCACACATTGAGCTCCTTGGCCTTCGTCAGCACGGCTAACGCCACTAGCACGTAGATTGTGATGAAGATGACCACCATAGCAATGAGCGCAATGACGTACGTGTTGGAAATATGCCCTAGAGGTAATAATAAAATGGTTATTATTGTATTTCCTTGTTCATGATAATTGTCTATTGTTCATGCTATAATTGTGTTAACTGGAAACCATAATACATGTGTGAATACATAGACCACAACATGTCCCTAGTAAGCCTCTAGTTGACTAGCTCGTTGATCAATAGATGGTCATGGTTTCCTGACCATGGACATTAGATGTCATTGATCACGGGATCACATCATTAGGATAATGATGTGATGGATAAGACCCAATCCTAAGCATAGCACAAGGTCGTGTAGTTCGTTTGCTAAGAGCTTTTCTAATGTCAAGTATCATTTCCTTAGACCATGAGATTGTGCAACTCCGGGATACCATAGGAGTGCTTTGGGTGTATCAAACGTCACAACTTAACTGGGTGACTACAAAGGTGCACTACAGGTATCTCCGAAAGGTCTGTTGGGTTAGCACGAATCGAGACTGGGATTTGTCACTCCGTATGACGGAGAGGTATCTCTGGGCCCACTCGATAATGCATCATCATAATGAGCTCAATGTGACTAATGAGTTAGCCACGGGATCATGCATTACGGAACGAGTAAAGAGACTTGCCGGTAACGAGATTGAACGAGGTATTTGGATACCGATGATCGAATGTCGGGCAAGTAACATACCAGTGGACAAAGGGAATTGTATACGGGATTGATTGAATCCGCGACATTGTGGTTCATCCGATGAGATCATCGTGGAACATGTGGGAGACAATATGGGTATCCAGATCCCGCTATTGGTTATTGGCCGAAGAGGTGTCTCGGTCATGTCTGCATGGTTCCCGAACCCGTAGGGTCTACACACTTAATGTTCGGCGACGCTAGAGTTGTTATGGGAAATAGTATGTGGTTACCAAAAGTTGTTCGGAGTCCCGGATGAGATCCCGGACGTGACGAGGAACTCCGGAGTGGTCCAGAGGTGAAGATCGATATATTGGACGAAGGGTATTGGAGTCCGGAATTGTTCTGGGAGTACCGGGTGACGACCAGCGTGACCGAAAGGTGTTTCGGAGGCCCCGGCAAGCGTTGGGGGGCCTTATGGGCCAAGGGGAGGGGGAACACCAGCCCACCAAGGGGCTGTGCGCCCCTCCCACCCCCTCTCACGTAACGTGGAGAGGTGGGGGCGCCTCCCCTAGGGCAGCCACCCCTCCCGGCTTGGGGGCAAGTTTCCTAGGGGTGGGGGCGCCCAAACCCATCTAGGGTTTCCCCTGTGGCCGCCTCCCCTCCCCTAGGGAACCCTAGGGCGCCTCCTCCACCCCCCTTCCCCCTATATATAGTGAGGGAGAGAGAGGGAAGCCGCACCCCTTCCCTGGCGCAGCCCGTCCCTCCTCCAACTCTTCCTTCTCCTCCGTAGAGCTTGGTGAAGCCCTGCAGGAATACCACAAGCTCCACCACCACGCCGCCGTGCTGCCGGAGTCCTTCCTCAACTTCTCCTCTCACCTTGCTGGATCAAGAAGGAGGATACGTCCCCGGGCTGTACGTGTGTGATACGTCTCCAACGTATCTACTTTTCCAAACAATTTTGCCCTTGTTTTGGACTCTAACTTGCATGATTTGAATGTAACTAACCCGGACTGACGCTGTTTTCAGCAGAATTACCATGGTGTTATTTATGTGCAGGAGCAAACGTTCTCGGAATGACCTGAAACTTCACGGAGCAAATTTTCAGAAAATATGAAAAATACCTGCAAAATATGAAGGCCAGGGGGCCCACCACCTGCCCATGAGGGTGGGGGGTGCGACTGCCCCCTAGGGCGCGCCCCCCTACCTCGTGGGCCCCCTGTTGCCTCTCCAACTCCAACTCCATATATTGAGTTTCGGGGAGAGAAAAAATCAGAGAGAAGAAATCATCACGTTTTACGATACGGAGCCGCCGCCAAGCCCTAAAACCTCTCGGGAGGGCTGATCTAGAGTCTGTTCGGGGCTCCGGAGAGGGGAATCCGTCGCCATCGCCATCATCAACCATCCACCATCACCAATTTCATGATGCTCACTGCCGTGCGTGAGTAATTCCATCGTAGGCTTGCTTGACGGTGATGGGTTGGATGGGATCTATCATGTAATCGAGTTAGTTTTGTTTGGGTTTGATCCCTAGTATCCACTATGTTCTGAGATTGATGTTGCTATGACTTTGCTATGCTTAATGCTTGTCACTAGGGACCGAGTGCCATGATTTCAGATCTGAACCTATTAAGTTTTCATCAATATATGAGTGTTCTTGATCCTATCTTGCAAGTCTATAGTCACCTATTATGTGTTATGATCCGTTAACCCCGAAGTGAAAATAATCGGGATACTTACCGGTGATGACCGTAGTTTGAGGAGTTCATGTATTCAGTATGTGTTAATGCTTTATTCCGGTTCTCATTTCAAAGGAGGGCTTAATATCCCTTAGTTTCTGTAAGGACCCCGCTGCCACGGGAGGGTATGACAAAAGATGGTATGCAAGTTCTTTTCCATAAGCACGTATGACTATATTCGGAATACATGCCTACATTATAACAATGAACTGAAGCTAGTTCTGTGTCACCCTAGGATATGACTGTTACATGATGAACCGCATCCGGCATAATTCTCCATCACTAATCCATTGCCTACGAGCTTTCCACATATTGTTCTTCGCTTATTTACTTCTCCGTTGCTATTGCTATCATCACTACAAAATACCAAAAACATTGCTTTTACTACTGTTACCTTTTGTTACCGTTATCACTACTATCATATTACTTTGCTATAGATATTAAGTTTCCAGGTGTGGTTGAATTGACAACTTAGTTGTTAATACTTGAGAATATTCTTTGGCTCCCATTGTCTCGAATCAATAAATTTGTGTTGAATACTCTACCCTCGAAAACTGTTGCGATCCCCTATACTTGCGGGTTATCAAGACTATTTTCTGGCGCCGTTGCCGGGAGCATAGCTCTATTCTTTGAGTCACTTGGGATATATATCTGCTTATCATTATGAAGAACTTGAAAGATCCAAGAACCAAGATCTATCCCTCAACTACGAGGTGAGGTAAGGAACTGCCATCTAGCTCTGCACTTGATTCACCTTCTGTTTAGTAAGCTTGCGACACCTACACCTGCTTCTGCTATTCATTCTGATATGTCGCATGTTATTGATGATGCCACTTCTGCTATGCATGATACTTATGATGAAACTACCTCTATGCCTGATACTACTATGCCACTTAGTGATTTTCTTGATGAACAACTTGCTAGGGCTAGAGAAATTGAAAATATTGAATCTGATGATACTAATGAAAGTGATGATGAAGAATCACTTGTTATTCCTAAGGGTTATGTTTTTTATCAAGAAGCTTCTTTAGCCATTTTAGCTTGCAAGAATAGAAATGAAAGAAAAAGGTTATTAGCTAAATGGAGTAAGCAATCTCTAAATGCTAGAATGAAACCTGACCCTGCTTTTGCTACTTCACCTATCTTTGTTACTGATAAGGATTATGAATTCTCTGTTGATCCTGATATAATTACTTTGGTTGAATCTGATCCTTTTCATGGTTATGAATCTGAAACTGTTGTGGCACATCTTACTAAATTGAATGGTATGGCCACCCTGTTTACTAAAGATGAGCAAACTCGCTACTTTTATATCCTTAAAATATTCCCGTTCTCATTAAAGGGTGATGCTAAGACATGGTTTAATTCTCTTGATCCTGGTTGTGTGCGTAGTCCCCAGGATATGATTTATTACTTCTCTGCTAAATATTTCCCTTCTCATAAGAAACAAGATGCTTTAAGGGATATATAATTTTGTGCAAATTGAAGAAGAGAGTCTCCCACAAGCTTGGGGGAGGCTTCTCCAATTACTTAATGTTTTGCCTGATCATCCTCTTAAGAAAAATGAAATACTTGATATCTTTTATAATGGACTAACCGATGCCTTCAGAGATTACCTGGAAGTTGTGTTGGTTCTGTTTTCAGGGAAAGAACAACAGAGGAAGCTGAAATTCTATTGAATAATATGTTGACAAATGAAAATAATTGGACACCTCCGGAGCCAATTCCTGAGCCTATTCCTGAACCAACTCCGAAGAAGAGGGGTATTCTATTTCTCAGCCCTGAAAATATGCAAGAGGCAAAGAAATCTATGAAAGAAAAAGGTATTAAAGCTGAAGACGTTAAGAATTAACCTCCTATTGAAGAAATACATGGTCTTAATTTACCGCCTGTTGAAGAAACATATAATCTTAATCCATTACCTACTGAAGAACCTCATGGTCTTGATAACCCAACACCAAGCTATCTTCAATGGTAGTAAAGGTAAATTCTCTCTACAAATATGATAAAGCTGAAATCCCATTTACTAAATTTGCTAGCCCATGCTTAGATGAGTTTGATAAATTTATGGCTAAGCAAGAATACTTTAATGCTTATTTTGGTAGACAACTGAAATACAATTCAAATATGCTTGAACACTTGGGTGATTATATGGCTAATGTTAAAGGTAAACTTAACCTTATTAGCAAACATGCTTCTATGGTTACAGAGGGAGTCCTGGATTAGGGGGTGTCCAGATGGCCGGACTATACCTTCATCCGGACTCCTGGACTATGAAGATACAAGATTGAAGACTTCGTCCCGTGTCCGGAAGGGACTTTCCTTGGCGTGGAAGGCAAGCTTGGCGATACGGATATGTAGATCTCCTACCATTGTAACTGACTTTGTGTAACCCTAACCCTCTCTGGTGTCTATATAAACCGGAGGGTTTTTAGTCCGTAGGACAACATAGACAACAATCATACCATAGGCTAGCTTCTAGGGTTAAGCCTCTTCGATCTCGTGGTAGGTCTACTCTTGTACTACCCATATCATCAATATTAATCAAGCAGGACGTATGGTTTTACCTCCATCGAGAGGGCCCGAACCTGGGTAAAACTTTGTGTCCCTTGCCTCCTATTACCATCCGGCCTAGACGCACAGTTCAGGACCCCCTACCCGAGATCCGCCGGTTTTGACACCGACATTGGTGCTTTCATTGAGAGTTCCTCTGTGTCGTCGCCATCAGGCTCGATGGCTCCTACGATCATCGATAGCGATGCAGTCCAGGGTGAGACCTTCCTCCCCGGACAGATCTTCGTCTTAGGCGGCTTCGCACTGCGGGCCAATTCACTTGGCCGTCTGGAGCAGATCGAAAGCTACGCCCCCGGCCGTTAGGTCAGATTTGGAAGTTTAAACTACACGGCTGACATCCGCGGGGACTTGATCTTCGATGGATTCGAGCCACTACCGAGCGCGCCGCGCTGTCACGACGAGCATGATTTAGCTCTGCTGCCGAACTGTGCCCTGGAGGCCGCACCCACGTCAGCTCCGACCCTTAATTCAGAGCCAACTGCGCCGATCGAGGATGGGCGGTTGGACACCACCTCGGGGGCTGCGACCCCAACGGCGATTGAGCCGAACACCAGCCACGTACTCTGCGAGACTCGTGACTCCAAGGAGCCGGACCCCTCTCCGGGCTCCGAACCCTCCGCGCCCCTGCCGATCGAATCCGATTGGGCGCTGATCATGGAGTTCACTGCCGTGGACATCTTTCAGCACTCGCCTCTCGGTGATATTATGAGATCACTAAAGTCTCTCTCTTTATCAGGAGAGCCCTGGCCGGACTACGGCCAGCACGGTTGGGATACGGACGATGAAGAAACTCAAAGCCCGCCCACCACCCACTTTGTAGCCACTGTCGACGATTTAACCGACATGCTCGACTTAGACTCCGAAGACATCGACGATATGGACGCTGATGAACGAGACGATAAAGAACCAGCGCCTATCAGACCCTAGAACGCCACCTCGTCATATGACGTATACATGGTGGATGCACCAAAAGATGACGATGAGGAGCGGAAGGACGCACCGAAAACTTGTTCCCTCGAAAAGCAGTCAAAGCGGCGACACAAGCGCCGCCCCAAATCCTGCCTTGACAGAAATAGCGATCACACAGACCCAGCGCTGGAGCAAGGCGAACCGCTGCCGGACAACGGCAATCCGGATAATCAAACCGAACAAACAAATCCTATCAAGGATAATGGTCCGGACGATGTAACGCCGGAGAGGCACCCGGAGCAACAGACTGCCCGTAAAAGGCTTGTTGCCACCGTGAGGAGTCTGAAAAAGCAGAAGCAAAGGCTCAAGGCTGCGCAAGACACACTCCACATCAGATGGAGCAAAATACTCAACACAGCAGCGAGGTACGGCGATAATCGCCCCTCCAAGAGCTACCCAAAGCGGAAGCTGCTACCCGAATTCGATGAGGAGGCCTCAAACCCCCCACAACCAAATATCAAAGCAGCCACCTGGTCGGATAGACGACCCCTCTACCAACACAGAGCGGCATACAACGCCGCTCACAATACAATACGCGACCCATGCGAGGGATCGCACCCAAAGGATGGCGCAACAAGATCCATCTATGGACCACGGAAGCGTGCCCCAGCATACAATGCAACACAACAAACATCCGAACAACGCGGTACACCTAGCTACAGGGGTGCCGCACACCCCCTATGTTTCACCGATGAGGTGCTGGACCATGATATTCCAGAGGGATTCAAGCCCGTAAACATAGAGGCATACGACGGAACAACAGACCCTGGGGTCTGGAATGAGGACTACATCCTCCATATCCATATGGCTCGAGGAGATGATCTCCACGCCATCAAGTACTTACCCCTCAAGCTCAAAGGGACAACTCGTCACTGGCTCAAAGGCCTCCCCGAAAGCTCCATTGGAAGTTGGGAAGAGCTCGAAGACGCTTTTCGGGAAAATTTTCAAGGGACTTATGTCCGACCTCCGGATGCGGACGATTTGAGTCATATAACTCAACAGCCCGGAGAGTCAGCCTGAAAGCTTTGGAACAGGTTTCTTACTAAAAAGAACCAGATTGTCGACTGTCCAGACACCGAAGCCTTGGCAGCTTTCAAGCATAGGGTCCATGATGAATGGCTCGCCCGACACCTCGGCCAAAATAAGCCGAGAGCGATTGCTGCATTAACAAACCTCATGACCCGCTTTTGCATGGGTGAGGACAGCTGGCTAGCCAGATGCAGCACCAGCGACCCCAGTACATCTGAAGTTAGAGATGGAAACGGGAAATCACGGCGCAATAGCAATAACAAACTCTGGAATAAAGAAGACAACACGAAGGGCATGGCAGTAAATGCCGGATTCAAAAGCTCTCAACCAGGTCAAAAGCCGCCCCCTAAAGGCACCAGGGATGAACTGTCCAGCCTCAACAAACTTCTGTACCAAGTATGTCAGATCCATAGTACCCCTGGTAAACCTGCTAATCATACCCACAGAGAATGTTGGGTCTTCAAGCAGTCCGGCAAGCTCAACACCGTACATAAGGGGGAGGATACACCGAGTGAAGACGAGGACCAGCCTCCCAAGCAAGACACGGCGGAACAAAAGAAATTTCCACCAAAAGTCAAAACGGTAAATGTGTTACACGTGATCAAGGGAAAAAACAACACGGCACTCTCAGGAAAATATACCCAAGTGCCTGTCACTGCGAAGTCCTGCCACTGGTCGTCTCAACCGATCACTTTCGACCATCGCGATTACTCAGCAAGTATCCGACACGCAGGATGGGCTGCCCTGGTATTGGACCCAATAATTGGCGGATATCACTTCACACGAGTCTTGATGGACGATGGCAGCAGCCTAAACTTAATATATCAGGATACAATCCGTGGGATGGGTTTAGACCCAACACAAATTCGCCATAGAATACTACCTTTAAAGGAGTAACGCCAGGTCCAGGGGCTCGTTGTACGGTCTCCCTCCTACTACAGGTTATATTCGGCTCCCCCGATAACTTCCGTCGTGAGCATTTAACCTTCCACATCGCTCCGTTTCAAAGTGGCTATCAAGCACTGCTCGGACGCGAAGCTTTCGCTCGCTTTAATGCAATACCACACTACGCCTCCCTCACACTCAAGATGCCCGGTCCACGTGGAATCATTTCAGTGAACGGAAATATCAAGCGATCTCTGCGCACCGAAGAGAGTGCGGCTGCCTTGGCAGCCGCACACTAAAGGCGCCCCGACCAGTGAAAGCATCCAAACAGGTCGTCAAGACCTCAGACACAACTAATCAAGTCCGGCGCCGCTATTTATACCGAATAAGTGGCCACACCCTTATTTGTCAATACAAGGGGCTCAATGCACGCAGACAAGTGGCAATTTCTTATCATCTTCAATTATACATAGTTTTCTTTAAAAAAAACTATCTTTTTGCACGACAACTTTTTCACTTAACTTCCTCTTTTTTACAGACGATCATCATGCTACACCCGTCCATGATACGGCACAACGGAGACACATGCGCAGACGTGCAGCAGGGACCCGCTCCTAGGATTCTTTTTAGATTAAGACCCCGCGTAAACCTTTTTTACTGTCTCTTGTTGATACATATCCACCGTTGAAGGATGCTGACGTCTTGGCATGTGGCCACGCCAGAACAATGCACATACCTGGACACAAGGGGCTTCTTACAAAGGCCATTATGTAGGCCCGGTTTATACCACAAAGACCGAATACCTTAGGGAGTGTTCGGCGTCGTGAGTTTGGCCCTATATGCATCAGCTCCGAATCATTGTCTTTGGTCAAATGTTGGGTTTGTTCGGCTCATGTGTTTTGGTGCCTTACGTTCTGCTTTACCGGCTAAGGTAGCACCAGGAGAACTACTGTGATTGTGCCCTAGTTCATCCGGACGAGCACCTCAGTAGAGAAAGTCGAAAACTGACTGACATGATATAGCGTGAGACTGGTCAACTACTCGATGACCTGTGGGAGTGTTATAATTCCTCCGCCTTAACGAAGGGCCGTTTTCCGGCCAGGCATGTACGCACCCCAGAATCAGGAGAGTGCGGAGCCACCAGGGGCTATCTAGTAGCCCCACTGTTAAACTCCTATGGCTAAGTGAAAGTGCTAAAGCATTATAGTCCGATTGCCTCGCTCGCTCCGCTATCACCTCCTTAATAGGACCAAGACGTTGGGTTAAGTGTGAACGCGTGTTTTTGTGAGCACCTCCGCATTATATGCGTGGGGGTTGAAGCCGACGACTGCAATCTTTCAGGTTATACACATGTATACATAAACGGCCGCCCAGGAGGCATCATATTACTTTCAGGCAAAAGTATAAAAATAGCCTTATAAAAATTTATAAAAGCATTTCGCTTACAATGAGATTACATATCACTCAAACGTAATATTTTTTGAGCACTGGGTCTCTATCAAACGGGCACCCTCAAGAACTTCTTCAAAGTAGTGCTCAGCAGCCTTTCGACCTATGGCCGAATCCCGCGATGCAACATTGGTAGCATCCATCTCCGCCCAGTATGCCTTAACACGGGCAAAGGCCATCCGTGCGCCCTCTATGCACGCCGACCTCTTCATCGCATTAATGCGCGGCACCACGTCAAGAAACCGCTGCACCAAGCGGAAATAGCTGTTCGGTTTTGACCTTTCTGGCCATAGCTGATCCACAACAGACCTCATGGAGAGTCCGGACAACCGATTTAGTTCAGCCCATTCGGCTAATTGGTCAGTCAATGAAAGTGGACGCTCGGGAGAATGGAATTGTCTCCAAAACAGCTGGTCTACTTCACGGTCCGTCTGACCCTGGAAGTACTTGGCTGCATCGGCAGCGCTCGCCGCCAAATCCATATACACATCCTCCGAGCTCCATAGCCGATCCAGAGGGGCATACCGTGGATCTCTGAACTTCCTCCGCAACATAAAGGATTTCCCAGCTACAATATCCCCGGCTTCCCACAGCTCCTCCTTCTTTTCCCTCATAGCAGAGCGGAGGTCTTTTCTCGTCGCAGCAGCCTTCTCAAGGTCCGATGCCTTCGCCTGGTTTTCCTTTTCAAGAACCCGGCAATGGTCGGTGGCGGCTTTTAATTCTATGACCATCTTGGCCATCTTGTCTCGGCTCTCGCCATGTGCAGCCTTCTCGGCTTGCAACTCTTCGGCCGCCTTCAAAGCAGCCGCATTACCCAACCTCGCTTGTTCCTTGGCTCGGGCAAGTTCTGCCCGCAAGGCTTCCACAGTGGCAGCTCCATCTGCAGTCACAACAAATTAAAGATACTTGCATCATGCTGCTCCTCCTATGTGACGTTTACACAGATAATGACACTTACCCTGTGCCTCGTTAAGCCTTTTGTTAACAAGCTCGATGCCTGCATCTGCCGCATCCAACTGCCATCCTAAATGGGCAAACTTGCTAGTTCGGCTAGCCACCGGAGCTTCCAACACCTGCACATAGAGGCAGTATGGTTATTACCTGGGAATATGATCCTCTGTTCATCGTTGTTTCCGACGACAACCAGAGTCTCAGGGGGTACTATCTACACAGGGCACACCTAGCATGTGCAGGACTATCATACATTCTTTTACGTACCTCAAAGCCTATCAGTAGACTCATAAAAGATTCATGCAATCCTCTTTCGGTGGACGAGATTCTCTCCATCACCGTATTCATCAGCACACGGTGTTGGTCTGAGATGGCCGCTCGCCCCACCAACTCCCTCAGAACATCCCATCGCACACTAGACGGTGCCGGACTCTTTTGTCTGCTCTCTTCAGGAGCCAGACACTGGGAGCTTCGGGGGTCAATGGGATTATCTTCTGGCCTCACCGGACTCGGAGAGGCCCTCCGCGATGACACTTCAGGGTCGTCTGCTTCCTGAGCGGAGGAGTCTGGAGGAGGCGCTTCGCTCTCCATCATCTCTAGAAGAAGATCCCCCAAAGACGAGCTCATTTGAGAGGGGCTAAGGCCCGAACTGCAAAACATATGCGGTGGTTATTTTCTTAGAAGAAAAAGATGGCATATCTGTACTATCCAAGTATTTCGGGTCACTTACGACTCGCGGGAGAATTGATCCCCCAGCAGACTTTGTGCGGCAAAAGCGCCCCCAAGGTAGGACTCTCTGTGGGAGACTTCTTCTCTAGTTTGGAAGCTTCGGCTTCCGAATCCCCGGGCGCAGTCCTTTTCCTCTTCTGGTCGTCTTCCTTCATGGAGACACTCGCTCGTTAGAATGGGCAGCGTTGGGGGCCCGCGTCCGCCCATATTATCCTCCACAATATCTTCCTTCAAGGGCTCCAGGCAAGGTGCGGCCTGGAGCATCTTTTCCAATACCGGATTTTCCAAACCCTCAGGGAGGGGGGCCGAACACCCACTACTAGAAAAAGGGCTATAGATGGGATTGACACTAATGGCGCACCAGACAAGTGGTGCGCCATTAGTATATACTAATGGCGCACCACCTTCTGATGCGCCATTAGAGTTGAAACTACTAATGGCGCACCTGGCACACAGTGCGCCATTAGTATCAATTTTTTTTTGAACTAGTGCGCCTGTCCAAACATACTAATGGCGCATCCATAGGTAGTGCGCCATTACTAGTTGTAACTAGTAATGGCGCACGTGCCAGAGTGTGCGCCACTAATGTTGTTTTTTTATTCCTTTTTTTGCAAAACTACTAATGTACTTATCGCGCACCGAGGGGTGGTGCGCCATTAGTATTGTGCGCCCCTACATCGTACCGATCCCCTCTCTCTCCCTCGCCCTCGCCCGCGATCCCCTTCCCCGATCTCCTCTCCCGACGCCACCGTCGCCCCGCCCCGACACCACCGTCGCCCCGCCGCCCTCGACGCCACCGTCGCCCCGCCGCCCCAGCGCCGC
>NC_041388.1:709746252-709788974 GCF_002162155.2 Triticum dicoccoides | reverse complement strand
CCCTGACACCACCGTCCATCGCCCCGCCGCCCCGAACCAGGGAGCGGAAGTGCGGCCTCCGCCGTCGTAGTAGAAGCAGCGATCCCCATCGCTAGCAGCCCAAGAAAGGTTCCCCTCCCCTCCCTCCCTCCCTCCCTCCCCTACGCCTCCTCACGCGTGGCTCTATGGATCGGTGATCTTTATCGTTTCGTTTTTGTGCTGGATCGATTTAGTTGCTGTGATTGATTTCGTTGATAGTTTAGTTCCCGATATCTCTAGTCCGGTAGCTACTCTTTGGATCTCAAGTAAGCCTCGTGTTCTTGCTTGCGGAATCGTTGACATATACTATATGCTGGTCCTTGATCAAGATTTGTATAGAGGAGGAATTGAAACATACTGTGTTTAAATAAAACATGATATAGTTGGAGCCAGAGCCCTATATGGACCTTACTGGTTCTTGCTGAAGATTTATTGTACTTTCTACTAACGGTATAACTTTTGTGATATGTATTGTTATGTTGGTAAAATAGACAACCTAGATTTACACGCAGGATCTCTAATCCAGAGAGGAGGGAGTATAAGATAGCAAATTTACTTGCAATAAAACAGGGGCTGTTAATTGTAGTTTTGTTTTGGTCTGCAATTGCATATACGGACATTTATTTAATTACCACAAGATCTAAACCAGGATAAGAGCAAAGAGTAATCAGATCTGAACTGAAACTAGCTAGGAGCAGAGCACATTTATGTAGAAGCAGAGTGCATGAAATATGGGGCTTTTCTGGATGCTGCTGTTCTTGGTAGGATGAACAAGTGGCACCTTGTAGGGTCTTGATTGGTTATGTTGCAAACTGAATATGTAGCTGCTAGGACCCAGTTTGCAATCTAGTCTGTAGTAGTGACATGCTAGTTTAGCACATACTGCTTGTAGTGGGTAGTAGTGGAATGCTATTTTAGATGGTCTATTACTATGTAGGACCTTAATTGGTGGAGTCTCAACGCTGAACTGGGTAGTAGTTAGGAGTCAATTTCTTTAATCCTAGTGTAGCTGCTCTCTTAATACTTGTCTGTAGGTTCTTAATTGTTGGTGTCTCAAAAACTGAATATGTTTTCATAGCATAGCTTGAGGGATAGTTTGTTTAGTAAAGTGCGAATTTAGCTATCCCTTACTATATAGATGATTGATCTTTGTCGAAAAATATGTGGATGACTGATAGTACGCTTCCTGTTTCTGCACACAGTGCACTCTGTTATGAACTATATGTATGCTGCACTTTCTTCGTCCGAGTGCATCGATGTAGACGTTTTCCTGCTTGTTGTTGGGAGTGAAAATAAGAACCTCTTCTCCCTGGTTAGCAGTAAATACTGCATGCGCAATGCCTGCTGTTTTCTCTTCTGAAATTTATGAATGTCAGTGGATCAACATCTATGTGCCATAAATTGCATTTTCCCTTTTTGCTTGTTGAGGAAACATGTTTTCCATTTACTTGTTTGGCTCATGCTGTTCTTCCTAGGATAACAAAATGGTACCATGTAGGCTCCTGATTGCTGGTATCTAAAAACTGAATTTGTAGCAGTCAGAACTCAGTTTCCAATGTGTTCAAGCAGAGCACATTTCTGTTGAAGCAGAGTGCATGAAAGATAAACTGGGTCCTAGCAGCTACATATTCAGTTTGCAACTTTACTTCCCATCTTAAGGCAAGCCCCATTTTTACTGTTCTTTTTTAGCAGAGCTGCTTGTTTCTAAGAACTTTGATACTATTTGGATCAAAGTTAAATGAGCACATAGATGACAAAAAAAAGTTCAGATTGTATAGCGATGCCGACGTATGTCGTGTACAAGGGTAAGGTTCCTGGAGTCTACGATGACTGGGAGGAGTGTCGGAGACAGGTTCACCGATTCAGCGGTAACAGTTACAAAGGGTACACCACTAGGGCCGAGGCCGAATCTAGATACGCCCGCTATCTAGCGGGAGAGGGGAGGGAGCGTGGAGGAACCGGATGAAGACGAGTTTCATCGTGATGATGCTCATCGTGATGACCGAAGCTCTCTTCTATGTGATGGTAGTTTAGATGATCGATATCGACTTGTAATGTGAAGACAAACTCGCTACTCGCGGTCTCGAGACTTGTAATATAATGTTCTATATTTGTTCGGTCTTTTCAATTCGGAGACTAATATGATGAATTGTATTCGGAGACTAATATGATGAATTGTATTCAAAGACTAATCTTCTATTGTATTCGATGAATCTGTTATTGATGTGTGCTGTCTATATTTTGTTAAATTATACATTTTGTAACCTGTGCAAAAAACAGAAAAAAAATATAAAAAAAAACCTAATATTCATACTAATGGCGCATCACATGACAGTGCGCCATTAGTATGACAAAGCATACTAATGGCGCATCACTGGACAGTGCGCCATTAGTATGCCTCGGTTACTAATGCCGCATCCCTTCGTCGTGCGCCATTAGTATGCCAAAGCACCTGGGTATACATGGCCCTGGGAGGCATACTAATGGCGCACCGTGGCCTATACTAATGGCGCACCAGTGGTGTGCCATTAGTATACCAGATACTAATGGCGCACCAATTACTAATGGCGTGCTAGTAATGGCGCACCGGTGATGCGCCATTAATGGCCAAATTAGGTGTGCCATTAGTAGCGGTTTTTCTAGTAGTGACCAAATCAACTTCGCCTTTGTTAGCCAGTCCTGGTCGAAAAGCGAACTCTCTGAAATAACTTCGTAACAAAGGAGAGATAGTATGTTCGGCCGGAAGATACCTTACCTGTTCGGCGGCGCGGTTACTACTCAGGCCCACGTCCTCGGTAATTTCTGGACACTCCACCTGAGGTCCGAAGAATGACTTTTACATCTCCTCCTGCATCAGGTCGAGAAAATTTTGAATGGCACGCGATCCTTCGGGATTGAACTCCCACAGGCGAAGGGGCTGACGTTTGCAAGGCTGGACTTGATGAACCAGCATAACTTGTATTACCGCAACCAAACTGAAATCTCCATTGAAGAGATCTCGAATGCGGCTTTGCAGTATAGGCACATCCTTGGCAGGACCCCAGCTCAGACCTCTGCTGATCCATGACATCAGTTGTGGTGGAGGGCCCGAGCGGAAAACAGGGGCGGCCGCCCACTTGGCACTTCTGGGAGCCGTGATGTAGAACCACTCCTATTGCCACAATTCAGACACCTCTGGGATGGAACCTTTGGGCCACGGAGCTCCCGTCATCTTGCATATTGAGGCACCTCCACACGCTGCATGTTGCCCCTCGATCATCTTCGGATTCACTTCAAAGGTCTTGAGCCATAGGCCGAAGTGAGGGGTAACCCGGAGGAAGGCCTCGCACACGACAATAAATGTCGTGATATGAAGAAAGGAGTCCGGATCTAGATCATGGAAGTCTAGCCCGTAATAAAACATCAAACCCCTGACAAAAGGATCCAGAGCAAGGCCTAGACCTCGGAGGAAGTGGGAGACGAACACGACGTTCTCGTTGGGTTCGGGGGTAGGGACGGCCTGTCCTCAGGGAGGCAGCCGATGCAAAATCTTGGCGGTCAGATATCTGGCCTCCCTCAACTTTTTGATGTCTTCTTCCGTGACGGAGGAAGGCACCCATCAGCCTTGAAGGCTAGATCCGGACATAACTGAAGGTTCGGAGCACCTGACCTGAACTTTGGGTGCTTGAGCTTGAGGTGGGGGAAGGATTCGATTGAGCACGGGAGGGAAAAATAAAAGCCTTGTCCCTTTATAAAGAGGGTGAATATCAAGCGTCCTCCCCGTGTCCGTTTGGACTTGCCTATAATCTAGGAGTCCTAGAAGCGGTTGGGTTACCCACGCCCGTATTGATGAGAATCTCGGAATAAGGGGGCACGATCTCTGCTTTAACAAGATGTGCCAAGGAAACCGCCTCGCATGACGCACTAAGGTGGGATAATGAAACGACTCGGATAAAGGCTTGGCCGTGGTGTGTTACACTACGGAATACGTCAGCAGATTAGATTTGTGTAAATATTATTCTCTCTATGGAAATATGTGGAAACTTGTTTTGCAGAGCCGGACACTATCTTTGTGTTCAAAATCTTCTACGAAGTACTTGGAGGAGGAACCCGCCTTGCAATGCCGAAGACAATCTGCGCGCCGGACTCGTCGTCATTGAAGCCTGGTTCAGGGGCTACCGAGGGAGTCCTGGATTAGGGGGTGTCCGGATGGCCGAACTATACCTTCAGTCGGACTCCTGGACTATGAAGATACAAGATTGAAGACTTCGTCCCGTGTCCGGAAGGGACTTTCCTTGGCGTGGAAGGCAAGCTTGGCGATACGGATATGTAGATCTCCTACCATTGTAACCAACTTTGTGTAACCCTAACCCTCTCCAGTGTCTATATAAACCGGAGGGTTTTTAGTCCGTAGGACAACATAGACAACAATCATACCATATGCTAGCTTCTAGGGTTTAGCCTCTTCGATCTCGTGGTAGGTCTACTCTTGTACTACCCATATCATCAATATTAATCAAGCAGGATGTAGGGTTTTACCTCCATTGAGAGGGCCCGAACCTGGGTAAAACTTCGTGTCCCTTGCCTCCTGTTACCATCCGGCCTAGACGCACAGTTCGGGACCCCCTACCCGAGATCCGCTGGTTTTGACACCGACAGTTACCACTCAAGTAGAACAAGTACTTAAAGCTCAAAATGATTTGCTCAATGAATTGAATAGTACAGATAATGATTATGCTGTTAGAGTGGCTACTAGAACTGGTAGAACAACTCAGGAACCTTTGTATCCTGAAGGCCACCCTAAGAGAATTGAGCAAGATTCTCAGAGAAATAGTATAGATGCACCTAGTCCTTCTAAAAGGAAGAAAAAGAAAAATTATAGGACTTTGCATGCTTCTAGTGAACCTGTTATTGAACCACATGAGAATCCAAATGATATTTCTATTTTTGATGCTGAAACACAATCTGGTAATGAACCTGAAACTAGTGGTAATGTTAATAATAATGTTCATGATGATGCTCAACCTAGTAATGATAATGACATAGAAATTGAACCTGCTGTTGATCTTGATAACCCACAATCAAAGAATCAATGTTATGATAAGAAAGATTTTGTTGCTAGGCAACATGGTAAAGAAAGAGAGCCATGGGTTCAGAAACCCATGCCCTTTCCTCCAAAACCATCCAAGAAAAAGGATGATGAGGATTTTGAGCCCTTTGCTGAAATGATTAGACCTATCTTTTTGCTTATGCGATTAACTGATATGCTCAAAACCAATCCTTACGCTAAGTACATGAAAGATATTATTACAAATAAAAGAAAGATACCGAAAGCTGAAATTTCCACCATGCTTTCTAATTACACTTTTAAGGGTGGAATACCAAAGAAACTTGGAGATCCAGGAGTATCCACTATACCATGCTCTATTAAAAGAAATTATGTTAAAACTGCTTTATGTGATCTTGGAGCCGGTGTTAGTGTTATGCCTCTCTCCTTATATCGTAGACTTGATTTGAATAAGTTGACACCTACTGAAATATCTTTGCAAATGGCTGATAAATCAACTGGTATACCTGTCGGTATTTGTGAGGATGTGCCTGTTTTAGTTGCAAACGTTACTATTTTGATGGACTTTGTTATTCTTGATATTCCCGAGGATGATAGTATGTCTATTATTTTTGGAAGACCCTTTTTGAATACTGCAGGGGCTGTTATTGATTGCACTAAAGGCAATGTCACTTTTCATGTTAATGGTAATGAGCATACGGTACACTTTCCGAGGAAACAACCTCAAGTCCACAGTATCAATTCTATTGGGAAAGTCCCATCGATTATATTTGGAGGTTTTGAATTTCCTCTTCCTACTGTCAAGAAAAAAAATATGATATTCTTATTATTGGGGATGTGCATATCCCCGTTGAGGTAACATAGTGTTATTCGAAATTTCTCCGGTTCCATGTTATTCGCAATGAGTTCGTTAACAAGACTTGATCAACCTTGTTAGTGGATTCCTTTTGATGATCATGAGATGGATGGAACTAGAAGGCACAACCTTCTATACCGCACTTTTACTTTCTGTTATTTAAATAAATAAAACAAAAATAAATATTTTTCTATCTGTTATCTGATTATTTGTGCAATATAAAAATACCCCAAAAATAAAAGTTCTCCAAATGCCCTGAAATTTAAATATGATTTTTTCTAGAATATTTGAGAATATTTGGCACTGAGAACACAGCAGGGGGCCAACCACCTGCCCACGAGGGTGGAGGGCGCACTCTACCCCCTGGGCGCGCCCCCCTGCCTCGTGGGCCCATAGTGGCCCTCCTCCACTTATCCTTTCACCCATACACTTCTTCTTCCTCCCCCAAATAAGAATATCCAGCTCAAACCCGAGTCCAAGCTCGTTTTGCTGCCATTTTCGATCTCCTTGGTCAAAGCACCTCTCACAAAACTGCTTGGGGAGATTGTTCCTTGGTATGTGACTCCTCCATTGGTCCAATTAGTTTTTGTTCTAGTGCTTTATTCATTGCAATTTTTTGCTACTTAGGTGACCCTGTTCTTGAGCTTGCATGTCAAATTTATATGGTCAAAAGTAGTTTTGATGCATGATATAGGCCCTAGGAACTTGTAGGAGTAGTTGCTATCAATATTATTGAGTTTGGTTTACTTTTATTTTGAAGTTACTAAAAAAATTCAGAATTTATCAGAGGAATAAGTATGCTTAGGGAAATGTTCCAAGGTGGTTCTTCAAGGAAGCAAGGACCCAGGCTTGCAATGTGTGATGCTGATGACGAGCCACCAAGAGATGCTCCAGTGCGTCCTTGTGAATGGCCTTCTGAGAACTTTATGGATCGAGCGGGAATTAAGGAAGAATTCAACGCGTATTTGCGTAACGCTGATCTCGTGAGCTTCGAGGAAGAGAAGTGCAACCAGTATCACAACCTCACCATTACTTTTGTGAGGAGGTTTGAATTTTCAACTTCACGTAATTCTCCAATTGTCCTGTTTGATCTTTATGATAAATCTTACACTATGGACTTAGAGGATTTTACCACTACTTGCAAACTTCCACAATGGGGTAGTATAAGGGATCCTCGCAAATCTGATTTTAGAGATTTTCTTGCTACCATAACTATGGGAGAATCTAGAGATATTACACAAGCTCCATAGGGAGCATTCACTTTCCTCCTATACATTATTTTGCTCTCTTCATAGGTAGATGCATAAATGGTAAAGATGAGGCATGTCACATGTGTGTCCCTGACCTCAGTATTCTTAGGAGTGCTGTGTTAGGAGACAAATCATATAATTTGGGGGCCATTATTGCACGTAGGTTGCATCTTAATAGACTTAATGAAGATTTCTTTGGTGGAATTTATGCAACCCGCATAGCTAATTCTCTTGGTATAGCCATACGCGAAGATGATATTGAATTACCTCCTGCTTATCTAGATTTTAATGCTATGGTTCACCACCAGTTTGTCGAGAGGAATGAATCACCTCTCCAGTATCGACTAATCTTTGACAGACGACGTGATGTCCGTATTACTCTCCCTGCTCATGCCTTCTTTGATTATCAGGCAAGAGGAAGATATACTATCACCAAAGAGGAGGCAGATGAGTACGAGAGGAGAGATGAGGCCGCTCGTCGCCACGCTGCAGCTCAGCAGGTGATAGCCACAACATCGCAGTACGACCATAGCTACTATTATGGATATCCGCCATGCCAGCCGTGGCCATAGACCAACTTAGGCCAAAAGCCTAAGCTTGGGGGAGTACGTATTTCCCACCGACATTACATTTATGTTCACACACTCATTGCTAGATGTCGGTGCTCATACTTTTTCATTGTATCGTCCATGCTAGTTTAATTTCCTTTTTATGCTTTCTTCTTGTGTGTTTAATATACCTTAAGAAAAACCAAAAAATTAGTTGTAGCTTTTAGTTAGTTTAATTTCCATGCCTGTAGTAGTAATTAAAAAGAAAACCCAAAAAGATTTATTGTTCTTCTTTGCTTATTGGGAGCTTTCCCGTGTAAATAGTGTTATTTCTTTTCTTTTATTTTCTTTGGGGGTCAATAGGAGAAGACCATGATTAAAATTGTTGAAGTGGCTCTTATATGCATTATTGTTTATCTGACAAAAGAACCCATATTGCCTTGTCTTCTCCTGTTTATTGAATGCATGCCGAATCCAGCTTAGTCCAATGCACGTGCACTATTATCATTATTCACATCGTTCGGTCGTGCAAGTGAAAGGCAATTAAGATGATATATGATGGACTGACTGAGATGAGAAAAGCTGGTATGAAATCAACCTCTTTTGTTTTTGTAAATATGATTAGTTCATGGTTCCTGATTCAGCCTATTATGAATAAACATGTTTGCAATGACAACTAGAGATCAAAGTTTCTTGTGCCATGCTTGATTAGCTATGAGTTATAATGGTTTACCTTGCGTGCCAACATGCTATTAAAATGGTTATGATGTGGTATGATAGGGTGGTATCCTCCTCTGAATGATTTAAGTGACTTGACTTGGCGCATGTTCACGCATGTAGTTGAAACAAAATCGAGATAGCCTTCACGGTATTTATATTCATGGTGGATTATATCCTACTCATGCTTGCATTCGGTGTTGATTAATTTTAATGCATGTTCATGACTGTTGTCGCTCTCTAGCTGGTCTCTTCCCAGTCTTTTGCCAGCCTTCACCTGTACTAAGCGGGAATACTGCTTGTGCATCCAATACCTTAAACCCCGAAGTTATCCAGCATGAGTCCACTTTACCTACCTATATACGGTATCTACCTGTCGTTCCAAGTAAATTTGTATGTGCCAAACACTAAACCTTCAAATAAATATCCTGTTTTGTATGCTCGAATAGCTCATGTATCAACTAGGGCCGCCTGTATCTTCCATGTTAGGCAGGTTATTCTCAAGAGGAGTGGACTCCACTCCTCACTCACGAGATAAATGGCTGGTCATCGGGATGCCCAGTCCCATGCTTTATGCAAACTAAATCAAAATAATTGCAAACAAAACTCCCCCTGGGACTCTTGTTAGTTGGAGGCACTTGTTGTTTCGAGCAAGCCATGGATTGATGCTTGTTGGTGGAAGGGGGAGTATAAACTTTACCATTCTGTTTGGGAACCGCCTATAATGTGTGTAGCATGGAAGATATTGGTTGTTATATTGACAATGAAAGTATACCGCTCAAAATATTATTCACCTCTATTTCAAAACCGAGCTCTGGCGCCTCTACAAATCCCTTCTTCCCTCTGCGAAGGGCCTATCTATTTACTTTTATGCTGAGTCATCATCCTCTTATTAAAAAGCACCAGTTAGAGAGCACCGCTGTCATGTGCATTCATTACTATTAGTTTACATTGAGTATGACTTGACTGGATCTCTTTTACCATGAATTACAATGTCTAGTCAGTCCTTGGTCTTTAAAGGTGCTCTGCATTTATGTTTTGCGGTCTCAGAAACGGCTAGCAAGATACCACCTTGTTATATCATATTATGATTGTTTTGAGAAAGTGTTGTCATCCTAGATTTATTATTATGGCTCGCTAGTTGATTATGCTATTGATATGAGTAAACTTGAGATCTATGCGTTATTGTGAATGTGGTTAGTTATAATCTTTGCTGAAAACTTGAATGCTGGCTTTACATATTTACAACAACAAGAGCAAACAGAGTTTGTAAAAGTTTTTCTTTATCACCTTCAGTTTGTCAACTGAATTGCTTCAGGACAAGCAAAGGTTTAAGCTTGGGGGAGTTGATACGTCTCCAACGTATCTACTTTTCCAAACACTTTTGCCCTTGTTTTGGACTCTAACTTGCATTATTTGAATGGAACTAACCCAGACTGACGCTGTTTTAGCAGAATTACCATGGTGTTATTTATGTCCAGGAGCAAACATTCTCAGAATGACCTGAAACTTCACGGAGCAACTTTTCAGAAAATATGAAAAATACCTGCAAAAGATGAAGGCCAGGGGGGCCATCACCTGCTCACAAGGGTGGGGGCACGCCCTAGGGGCCCCGTGCCAACTCGATATATTGAGTTTCGGGGAGAAAAAAATCAGAGAGAAGAAATCATCGCGTTTTACGATACGGAGCCGCCGCCAAGCCCTAAAACCTCTCGGGAGGGCTGATCTGGAGTCCGTTCGGGGCTCCGAAGAGGGGAATCCGTCGCTATCGTCATCATCAACCATCCTCCATCACCAATTTCATGATGCTCATCATCGTGGGTGAGTAATTCCATCGTAGGCTTGCTGGACAGTGATGGGTTCGATGGGATCTATCTTGTAATCGAGTTAGTTTTGTTAGGGTTTGATCCCTAGTATCCACTATGTTTTGAGATTCGTGTTGCTATGACTTTGCTATGCTTAATGCTTGTCACTAGGGCCCATGTGCCATGATTTTAGATCTGAACCTATTATGTTTTCATCAATATATGAGTGTTCTTGATCCTATCTTGCAAGTCTATAGTCACCTATTATGTGTTATGATCCGTTAACCCCGAAGTGACAATAATCGGGATACTTACCGGTGATGACCGTAGTTTGAGGAGTTCATGTATTCAGTATGTGTTAATGCTTTGTTCCGGTTCTCTATTAAAAGGAGGCCTTAATATCCCTTAGTTTCCGTAAGGACCCCGCTGCCACAGGAGGGTAGAACAAAAGATGCCATGCAAGTTCTTTTCCATAAGCATGTATGACTATATTCTGAATACATGCCTAAATTATATCAATGAACTGGAGCTAGTTTTGTGTCACCCTAGGTTATGGCTGTTACATGATGAACCGTATCCAGCATAATTCTCCATCACTGATCCACTGCCTACTAGCTTTCCACATATTGTTCTTCGCTTATTTACTTCCCCGTTGTTATTGCTATCATCACTACAAAATACCGAAAGCATTGCTTTTACTACTGTTACCTTTTGTTACCGTTATCACTACTATCATATTACTTTGCTACTAAACACTTTGCTGCAGATATTAAGTTTCCAGGTGTGGTTGAATTGACAACTCAGCTGCTAATACTTGAGAATATTCTTTGGCTCCCCTTGTGTCGAATCAATAAATTTGGGTTGAATACTCTACCCTCGAAAACTGTTGCGATCCCCTATACTTGCGGGTTATCAGTGTGTTGAACGCGGAGGCGCCGTCTGTTTGGCGCTAGATCGAATCTTTCGCGATTTGAATCGCTGCGAGTACGACTCCATCAACCGTGTTCTTGTAACTCTTCCGCTTAGCGATCTTCAAGGGTATGAAGATGCACTCCCTCTCTCTCGTTGCTAGCGTCTCCTAGATTGATGTTGGTGATACGTAGGAAAATTTTGAATTATTGATGTGTTCCCCAACAGTGGTATCATGAGCTGGGTCTATGCGTAGATTCTATGCACGAGTAGAACACAAAGTAGTTGTGGGCGATGATTTGTTCAATTTTCTTGCCGTTACTAGTCTTATCTTGATTCGGCACCATTGTGGGATGAAGCAGCCCGGACCGACCTTACACGTACACTTACGTGGGACAGGTTCCACCGACTGACATGCACTTGATCCATAAGGTGGCTAGCGGGTGTCTGTCTCTCCCACTTTAGTCGGATCGGATTCGATGAAGAGGGTCCTTATGAAGGGTAAATAGCAATTGGCATATCACCATTGTGGTTTTGCATAGGTAAGAAACGTTCTTGCTAGAAACCCGTAGCAGCCACGTAAAACATGCAACAACAATTAGAGGACGTCTAACTTGTTTTTGCAGGGTATGCTATGTGATGTGATATGGCGAAAAGGATGTGATGGCGATTGATCATGTTCTTGTAATAGGAATCACGACTTGCATGTCGATGAGTATGACAATCGGCAGGAGCCATAGGAGTTGTCTTAATTTATTGTATGACCTGCGTGTCAATGACAAACGCCATGTAATTACTTTACTTTAGTGCTAACCGTTAGCCATAGTAGTAGAAGTAATAGTTGGCGAGACAACTTCATGAAGACACGATGATGGAGATCATGATGATGGAGATCATGGTGTCATGCCGGTGACAAAGGTGATCATGCTGTGCCTCGAAGATGGAGATCAAAAGGCGCAAGATGATATTGGCCATATCATGTCACTTTATGATTTGCATGTGATGTTTGTCATGTTTACATCTTATTTTCTTAGAACGACGGTAGCATAAATAAGATGATCCCTCACTAAAATTTCAAGAGATGTGTTCCCCCTAACTGTGCACCATTGCGAAGGTTCGTTGTTTTGAAGCACCACGTGATGGTCGGGTGTGATAGATTCTAACGTCCGCATACAACGGGTGCAAGCCAGATTTACACATGCGAAACACTTAGGTTGACTTGACGAGCCTAGCATGCACAGACATGGCCTCGAAACACAAGAGACCGAAAGCTCGAACATGAGTCGTATAGTAGATACGACCAACATGAAGATGTTCACCGATGATGACTAGTCTGTCTCACGTGATGATCGGACACGGCCTAGTTGACTCAGAGCATGTATCACTTAGATGACTAGAGGGATGTCAATCTAAGTGGGAGTTCATTAAATAATTAGATGAACTTAATTATCATGAAAATAGTCAAAAGGTCTTTGCAAATTATGTCGTAACTTACGCGTTATTTCTACTGTTTAAGATATGTTCCTAGAGAAAATTTAGTTGAAAGTTGAGAGTAGAAATTATGCGGACTGGGTCCGTAAACTGAGGATTATCCTCATTGCTGCACAGAAGGATTATGTCCTTAATGCACCTCTCGGTGTGCTGAACCTCGAGTGTCGTCTGTAGATGTTGCGAAACATCTGACATACACGTTTTGATTACTACGTGATAGTTCAGTGGGTAATGTTAACGGTTTAAAATTGTGGCACCAAAGACGTTTTCAAAATGTCGCAAAACATATGAGATGTTCCAAAGACTGAAATTGGGATTTCAGACTAGTGCCCATGTCAAGAGGTATGAGACCTCTGACAAGTTTCTTAAGCCAGTAAATTAAGGGAGAAAAGCTCAATCATTGAGCACATGCTCAGATTGTCCGAGTACTACAATCGCTTGAATCGAGTGGGAGTTAATCTACCAGATGAGATAGTGATGGTTCTCCATAGTCACTGCCACCAAGCTATTAGAGCTTCGTGATGAACTATAACATATCATGGATAGAAATGATGATCCTTGAGCAATTCGCAATGTTTGACACCGCGAAAGTAGAAATCAAGTAGGAGCATCAATTGTTGATGGTTAGTAAAACCACTAGTTTGAAGATGGGAAAGGGAAAGAAGGGATACTTCATGAAACGGCAAATCAGTTGCTGCTCTAGTGAAGAAACCCAAGGTTGAACCCAAACCCGAGACTAAGTGCTTCTGTAATGAGGGGAATGGTCACTGAAGAACTACCCTAGATACTTGGTAGAAGAGAAGGCTGGCAAGGTCGACAAAAGTATTTTGAATATATGTTATACTATTGTGTACTTTACTAGTACTCCTAGTAGCACCAGGGTAATAAATAATGGTTCGGTTGCTAAGTGTTAGTAACTCGAAATAAGAGGCTACGGATACTAGCTAAAGGTGTGATTACGATATGTGTTGGAAGTGTTTCCAAGGTTGATGTGATCAAACATCACACTCTCCCTCTACCATCGGGATTGGTGTTAAACCTAAATAATTGTTATTTGGTCTTTGCGTTGAGCATAGACATCATTGGATTATGTTTATCGCAATAAGGTTATTCATTTAAGGAGAATAATGGTTACTCTGTTTATTTGAATAATACCTTCAATGGTCTTGCACCTAAAATGAATGGTTTATTGAATCTCGATCGTAGTGATACACATGTTCATGCCAAAAGATATAAGATAGTAATGATAGTACCCCATACTTGTGGCACTGCCATTTGAGTCATATTGGTATAAAACACATGAAGAAGCTCCATGTTGATGGATCTTTGGACTCACTCGTTTTTGAAAAGATTGAGACATGTGAACCATGTCTATTGGTAGATACGCATGAAGAAACTCCATACAGATGGATCGTTTGGACTCACTTGATTTTGAATTACTTGAGACATGCAAATCATACCACATGGGCAAGATGTCTGAAAGGCCTCGTTTTCAATAAGATGGAACAAGAAAGCAACTTGTTGGAAGTAATACATTTTGATGTGTGCAGTCCAATGAGTGCTGAGGCACGCAGTGGATATCGTTATGTTCTTACTTCACAGATGATTTGAGTTGATGCTGAGTATATTTACTTGATGAAACACAAGTTTGAATTATTGAAAGGTTCAAGTAATTTCAGAGTGAAGTTGAAGATCATCGTGACAAGAGGATAAAATGTCTATGATATGATCATAGAGATGAATATCCGAGTTACGTGTTTGGTACACAACTAAGACATTGTGGAAATTGTTTCACAACTAATGCCGCCTGGAACACCATAGTGTGATGGTGTGTCCAAACATCATAGCTGCACCCTATTGGATGTGGTGCAAACCATGATGTCTCTTATCGAATTACCACTATTGTTTATGGGTTAGGCATTAGAGACAACCACATTCACTTTAAATAGGGCACCACATAATTCCGTTGAGATAACACCGTATGAACTATGGTTTAGAGAAACCTAAGCTGTCATTCCTTAAAAGTTTGGGGCTGCGACACTTATGTGAAAAGGTTTTAGCCTGATAAGCTCGAACGCAAAGCGGATAAATGCATCTTCATAGGACACCCAAAACAGTTGGGTATACCTCCTATTTCGGATCCGGAAGCAAAAGTGATTGTTTCTAGAAACGGGACCTTTCTCGAGGAAAAGTTTCTCTCGAAAGAATTGAGTGGGATGATGGTGGAGACTTGATGACGTTATTGAACCGTCACTTCAACTAGTGTGTAGCAGGGCACAGGAAGTTTTTCCTGTGGCACCTACACCAATTGAAGTGGAAGTTATGATAGTGATCATGAAACTTCGGATCAAGTCACTACCAAACCTCGCAGGTCGACAAGGATGCGTACTACTTCAGAGTGGTACGTAATCCTGTCTTGGAAGTCATGTTGCTACACACCAATGAACCTACGAGCTATGGAGAAATGATGGTGGGCCCGGATTTCGACAAATGGCTCAGGGCCATAAAATCCGAGAGGATCCATGTGTGAAAACAAAGTATAGAATTTGGAAGAACTACTTGATGGTCGTAAGGCTATTGGGTACAGATGGATTTTAAAAGGAAGACAGACAATGATGGTAAGTATCACCATTAAGAAAGCTCGACTTGTCATTAAGATGTTTTCCGACAAGTTCAAGGAGTTGACTGCGGTGAGACTTTCTCACTCGTAGCGATGCTAAGAGTCTGTTGGAATTGTATTAGCAGTTACTGCATTATTTATGAAATCTTGCAGATAGGATGTCAAAACATTGTTTCCTCGACAATTTTCTTGAGGAAAGGTTGTATGTGATACAACCAGAAGGTTTTTGTCGATCCTAAAAGATGCTAACAAGTATGCAAAGCTCCAGCAATCCTTCTAAGGACTGGAGTAAGCATCTCGGAGTTGGAATATACGCTTTGATGAGATGATCAAAGATTTTGGGTTTATACAAAGTTTATGAGAAACTTGTATTTCCAAAGAAGTGAGTGGGAGCACTATAGAATTTTTGATGAGTATATGTTGTTAACATATTGTTGATCATAAATGATGTAGAATTTCTGGAAAGCATACAGGGTTATTTGAAAAGTGTTTTTCAATGGAAAACCTGGATTAAGCTACTTGAACATTGAGCATCAAGATCTATAAGGATAGATCAAAAACGCTTAATAGTACTTTCAAATGAATACATACCGTGACAAGATTTTGAAGGAGTTCAAAATAGATCAGCAAAGAAGGAGTTCTTCGTTGTGTTACAAGGTGTGAGTATTGAGTAAGAATCAAGACCTGACCATGGTAGAAGAGAGAGAAAGGACAAAGGTTTAGACGTAGGCTCTATAGTATGTTATGCTATGTACTGCACCTGAAGTGTGCCTTGCCATGAGTCAGTCAAGGGGTACAAGAGTGATCTGGGAATGGATCACATGACAGCGGTCGAACTTATCCTTAGTAACTAGTGGACTAAGGAATTTTCTCGATTATGGAGGTGGTAAAAGAGTTCGTCGTAAAGGGTTACGTCGATGCAAACTTTGACACTAACCCGGATGACTCTGTGTAGTAAACCGGATTCGTATAGTAGATCAGTTATTTGGAATAGCTCTAAGTTGCGCCTGGTAGCTGCATCTACAAGATGACATAGAGATTTGTAAAGCACACATGGATCTGAAAGGTTCAGACCCGTTGACTAATAACCTCTCTCACAAGCGAGATATGAACAAACCTCATGGGTGTTGGATTCATTACAATCACACATAGTGATGTGAACTATATTATTGACTCTAGTGCAAGTGGGAGACTGTTGGAAATATGCCCTAGAGGAAATAATAAAATGGTCATTATTGTATTTCCTTGTTCATGATAATTGTCTATTGTTCATGCTATAATTGTATTAACTAGAAACCGTAATACATGTGTGAATACATAGACCACAACATGTCCCTAGTAAGCCTCTAGTTGACTAGCTCGTTGATCAATAGATGGTTATGGTTTCCTGACCATGGACATTAGTTGTCATTGATAACGGGATCACATCATTAGGAGAATGATGTGATGGACAAGACCCAATACTAAGCATAGCACAAGATCGTGTAGTTCGTTTGCTAAGAGCATTTCTAATGTCAAGTATCATTTCCTTAGACCATGAGATTGTGCAACTCCCGGATACCGTAGGAGTGCTTTGGGTGTATCAAACGTCACAACGTAACTGGGTAACTATAAAGGTACACTACGGGTATCTCCGAAAGGTCTGTTGGGTTGGCACGAATCGAGACTGGGATTTGTCACTCTGTATGACGGAGAGGTATCTCTAGGCCCACTCGGTAATGCATCATCATAATGAGCTCAATGTGACTAATGAGTTAGCCATGGGATCATGCGTTACGGAACGAGTAAAGAGACTTGCCCATAACGAGATTGAACGAGGTATTGGGATACCGACGATCGAATCTCGGGCAAGTAACATACCCATGGACAAAGGGAATTGTATACGGGATTGATTGAATCCGCGCCATTGTGGTTCATCCGATGAGATCATCATGGAACATGTGGGAACCAATATGGGTATCCAGATCCCGCTATTGGTTATTGGCCGGAGAGGTGTCTCGGTCATGTCTGCATGGTTCCCGAACCCGTAGGGTCTACACACTTAAGGTTCGGCGACGCTAGAGTTGTTATGGGAAATAGTATGTGCTTACCGAAGGTTGTTCGGAGTCCCGGATGAGATCCTGGACGTGACGAGGAACTCCGGATTGGTCCGGAGGTGAAGATCGATATATTGGACGAAGGGTATTGGAGTCCGGAATTGTTCCGGGAGTATCGGGTGACGACCAGCGTGACCGAAAGGTGTTTCGGTGGCCCCGGCAAGCGTTGGGGGGCCTTATGGGCCAAGGGGAGGGGGCACCTCAGCCCACCAATGGATTGTGCGCCCCTCCCACCCCCTCTCATGTAACGTGGAGAGGTGGGGGCGCCTCCCCTAGGGCAGCCACCCCTCCCGGCTTGGGGGGCAAGTTTCCTAGGGGTGGGGGCACCCAAACCCATCTAGGGTTTCCCCTGTCGCCGCCACCCCTCCCCTAGGGAACCCTAGGACGCCTCCTCCACCCCCTTCCCCCTATATATATATAGTGAGGGAGAGAGAGGGCAGCCGCACCCCTTCCCTGGCGCGGCCCCTCCCTCCTCCAACTCTTCCTTCTCCTCCGTAGAGCTTGGCGAAGCCCTGCAGGAATACCACAAGCTCCAGCACCACACCGTCGTGCTGCCGGAGTCCTGCCTCAACTTCTCCTCTCACCTTGCTGGATCAAGAAGGAGGAGACGTCCCCGGGCTGTATGTGTGTTAAACGCGGAGGCGCCGTCCTTTCGGTGCTAGATCGGATCTTCCGCGATTTGAATCGCCGCGAGTACGACTCCATCAACCGCGTTCTTGTAACGCTTCCGCTTAGCGATCTTCAAGGGTATGAAGATGCACTCCCTCTCTCTCGTTGCTAACATCTCCTAGATTGATCTTGGTGATACGTAATAAAATTTTGAATTATTGTTGCATTCCCCAACAGTACGTGGACATCTCCCAGTACCTGCAGCTGCCGGCATCGTAGGCAGCCAGCAGGCCGAACATGTCCATCACCACGGTTGTCTGCATCGCCCATCGCGACAGTAGTAGAAGGCCTGGTACCCTTCTGGGTTGGTGCTGGGCATGATTGGGTTGCCGGCATGAGGGAGGTATCCACCCCACGGTGATGGCGGCATCAACGGGGAGGGCGACGTTGATGGTGATACTGCATCATCGTCACCCCACATGTCCCCGGGAGGTGCCAGACCTGCCTAGTACGTCACACTGGCTGCGATTATGCCAAGCAACATCAGGGACTTGCGATTCGCATACTTCTTTCGGCGGCATTACTGCTGCAGGCGCCTGGAGGCGGAGGTGGAGATGGAGACTTCTTCCACGCTGGCCAACCTCATCGGCGCCGACAACAGCGACTTGAGCAGCCTCTGCAGCCACTGCGGAACGCATGGCTGCTCGCACAAATTGCGGCGTTTTGCGTACATGTAGAACGGGATCTCCACGACCAGGAAGGCCGCAACGGCTGCCACGAGCGCGAAGACATAGATGGAAGTGTGTAGCAGCCAGCAGCTACATGCAGTGTAGGCAACCATGAGGCCCAATAACCCGATCATGATACAGACGTGGAGCGCTTTGCTCCGAATGCATGGCTTTGACAGTGTCTCGTTCTTCAGGAGTACAATGACTGCGTCGGATATCATGAACCCTGTAGCATTGCAGTAGAAGAACACCTGGTACCTGACCCCGTAGTGGTCGAGGAGGATTGGGTCGCCGGCTATGACAAACTTGTCCCCGTTGTTCTGGGCCTAGAACCCGCCCGGCGGGTTAAGCCCGTTCTGGTATGTGATAGTGGCAGCAAGGATGGCGAGCTGCAATAAGAAATTACGCTTCCTCTCAAGGTTTTTTTCTTGAGGTTTTCTTCAAGAATCTGCTTTCTCTCGGACTTAGAGGGGGGCTAGTTCTGGTCGTAGGGAAGGATGCCAGATGGACCATGAGCATGCACCACTCTTTCAGGTGATTCTTCTCTTCCTCGCGGGAGTGACTTGTCGGAGGTGAGGCGGAGAAACCATGCTAGCTTATCGCACATGCTTTGCACCCATCCTGATGGACAACTCTCTATGTTTTCGCCACGATTCTGATGGAAGCACCAGGAACTTTCCCCACTCCTTGATGTGGTTGTGGTTCTTCTCCTCCCTTCTGGGAGGACTCACCATGAAGGTGTCCAACAACATCAGCAGGAACTTGCTCCCATCCTTGAGCTTCTCCTCCATGCCGTTGCTGGGACGACACGTCATACATGAGGTGGACCAATCGTGCAAATTTATCGCGCATGCTTCGTGCCCTCTGCGTAGTCCAGCTCTCATTGCCCTGGGCTGTGTACGCCATGACCTTGGCGATGGTGTAGACAAAGACGACAACGGCAAGGGCGGAGACGTAAATGGTGTTGGTGTTGTCCCGGCAGCTCCCAGTGACATAGCCGCCTATGGGACCAAACAGGTCTAGTATCATCCCACCCATCTCCTCCATGTCCCCCGTGTTGCACGTGACTGGCGCCAAAGGGGAAACCCTCGCCGCCGCTCCAATTTCACCTCCCCGCTGCCCCCATACGCATCGCCATCATCGGAGGGCCGCCGGCAAAGCCGCGTTGCGCCCTGGGATGGCGGCGGCGGGGCGGCTTTGTCCTGCGCCGCGGCGCCCCACAACCCCCCTCCCCTCCCCCTGTTAACGTGTGATGTAATGGATGTACCTGTATTCCATGTATGTAGGATCTGAGCCTGCCCTGGCTTGTGTGCCACTTGTATAGGGCTTGTTGTAACGGCTCCCTCTTGTATAAGTTGTAACTGGAGTGGATGGAATCAATACAGAGAGCAATTCTATCATTCAACTTGGTAGCAGTCTCCAGACCCCATGGCCGAGAAGTCCACCGCTCCGGCCACCTCGCCGGGCGTCTTCTCCTCGTCGTCCATCGGTGCTGGCACTACTGTCGCCGCCAGCACCCCTTCCCCCTTCGTCTTCGGCACCTCACTCACGTCCCACAACGGCTCTTCCCCCTCCACCGGATCTCAGTTTGCCCCTCTCCCTCCTCTCCGGTGCCCCCGCTGTCCTTCGCCGCCACCCCTTCCCAGCACCCCATTTTCCGTGATAGCATCCAAAACCATATCAGGTTTCTTTTCAACCCTGATGAACACAACTACCACAAGTGGAAGTCGTTCTTCCTGCTCGTTCCGATCCACTACGGTGTCGCCCAATTCATCGAACACCCTCTCCCCTCCAACGCCACTAACCTCCAGCGCGAGCTCGACGCCCACCTCGTTATGTGGATCTACTCCACCCTTGCGGACAACCTCATCGATCACGTCGGCGGCGCCACCACCACCTACGATCTATGGCATCGCAACCGCGACTACTTCCTAGCGAATCGCGCGGCTCAGTACATGATGCTGAATCGCCAATACCGCAACCTCAAACAAGGTGATCTCTCCATTGCCGAATACGCTCGCCGCATGAAACTTCTCATCACTGGCCTCGCCGACATCGACCACGTCGTCACCGAGGTGGATCTCACCACCCAATTCCTCCGCGGCATCGACAAACGGTTCGACACCATCCGCGTCGTCCTGGGGGACACTGTTCCTCTTCCGCCGTTCGAAACGGTCTTCTCGCGCCTGAAGCTCACCGAGGAGAACCTCGCTCAGCGCGTCGCCGACGAGCCCGTCCCCATCCTCGCCATCACCGGCAGCGGCGGGCCCTCCACCTCCGGCGGCTCCTCCAACACTCGCCAGGGTGACCGCGTCGATCGCGGCAATGATCGCGGGCCTGGCCTCCCACCGGGTCACGGATCTGGCACCCGCCAGGACGACGACCGTGGCGACAGTGGCGGACGTGGGCGCAGCCGTGGTCGAGGACGTGGCCGTGGCGACCAAGGCGGCCGTGGCAACCTTCCACCTGCGGCATACAACCCCTACATGGGGTTCTTCGCCCCCTGCGGCATGGCCCTGCCCACCGCGCGCCCTGGTTGGGTTCCCCTGAACTCTGTCGGTGTGCTCGGTCCGTGGCCCGGCTCACATGCCCAGGCATACCCTATGCAACTCTTTGGCTTCCACGCGCCTCCTCCACCCCAGCCGCCGTCATGGGATCACCTCACCATGCTCCAGGCCGCCTACAGCGCTTCCTGCTACCCCAACAGTGGCTCCGCCCCCTCCGAGTGGAACCTCGACAGCGGCGCTGCCTCCCACGTCACTGCCAACCCTGGTGACCTCACCTTCTCGAATTCTTCTTTAAAGCATCCTTTCTCTAGCATTGTTGTTGGCAATGGAACACACTTAACTATTCATGCCACCGGTTCCACCACTCTCCCTCCACAAAACTTTCACCTACGAGATGTTCTTTTCTCCCCTAACGTAGTCACGAGTCTTATCTATGTCCATCCAAGTCCTCAAGCCATGTCCTCCTTAGCTGCTCACGACTTCCTTCCCTCTTGTAATAACCAAGCGCACACGCCATGTACCGCGTGCCAACTAGGACGCCAGCCGCGTCTCCCTTTCCCTTCCTCTAGCAGTCACACCTACGCTCCTTTTGAGCTCATTCATTGTGATTTATGGACAAGTCCCGTTGTAAGCTTCTCTGGTTATCAATATTACTTAGTCATACTTGATGATTACACACATTTTCTTGGTCATTTCCACTACGCAACAAGTCGGACACCTCCTCCACTCTTCTTCGCTTTTTCTCTTTTGTACGCACCCAATATCACGTAATCATCAAGACTTTGCAATGTGACAATGGAGGCGGGTTCCAGCCTCTCACAAACCGACTCTCGGATAGTCGGATTGTCGTCTTCTATCCAACTTGCTCAAACAATCTTGAAAACGGCTAAGTACTTGCTTTCCCAAAGTAGCCTGGCACTTGATCCAGCGACAGTCCGCAGAGCGGCTGTCTGATTGGCAAGGCAGGCAACTAAGAGAAAGCGGCAAAGGAAACCAGCCAAAAGAACAATGAGCAAGAAAAGATAGATATATATATTTACATAACATAGGCCCTTGGCCGAATTGACGAGTAGAGGTTCAAAATACACCCCGCGGGTGGAATTGTGCGAATTAACAAGTTCTTCAAAGACTACTGAAGCAGATAAAATAAAAGACACAGCGGCAGCTTAGGAAGCAGCAGACGGATTAGGAGGGTCGGAGGAGGCGCCAGCGTTAGGCGTCGGGGCGGCCGGCTGGCTAGTCTCGGCTTGATCGCCTCCAGCAGCAGTCGGGTCAGTCGCACGCGGCTCGTTGCTGGAGGCGCGGTTGGGCTGAGACTGGCGTCTGCTCCGTATTCTGGTGCCTCCGCCTCGCCCTCATCCTCCGCCTCGTCCTCCTCCTCGACGCTGGAGCCAATCACCTCCGCCGAGTCTTCGCCGTAGTCTGGGTTCATCCCAAACCACTCCGGCGGTACCTCCTCGCCGTCTTCAGACCGCTCGGGGACGAAGATACTGGTGTCGGTGTACTCGGCGATCGCCGCAGCACGTTTGACGAGGGCGTCTTCCGCAGCCGCCAGCTCCGGCTAGGCCTCCGATCGAAGCGTGGCCAGCCAGTCTAGATCCTGCCCCGGGTACCACGCCTTGGCGAACTCCAAGGCCCGACGCACTCCAGCCCGGGCCGAAGAGCCCTTCCAGGACTTAAGACGACCAGCCGCGACCCCCAGCCAGTTGGCCGTCAGGCTGGGGGTGCGCGGAGCCTGCATATCCGGCCAAAGGGCGGAGATCGCCTGGGCACCGATGCGCTGAAGCCGGCGCAGCATCCGGTGAGCCGGCCGGAGGCGAGCCTCGATGCTCAAGATGTGCTCATTGAGAGTTCGGGGGGCATCGGCGGCGATCTCTGCGCCCTCCGCCTTACGACTTTCACGGTCGGCCTCGATGGCTGGGATAGCGGCCTGCGATTGCCCAAGGAAGAAGTCTGCAAAGACACGAAGAAACGAAGAAGCAAGTCAAAAACCAGGCGTCGGCACGATCTAAGTCGGCAGCTCGAAGAAAGAAAATAAAGAGACTCACCATCAACGATGTCTTCAATCTCGTGGAAGCCGGAGGACAGCAGCGCCTCCTTGTCAGACCAGGAGGAGCGCTCTCTCGCGAACTCGGCCAGGAGGGAGGTTTCCGTCTCTTCCGCCTCCCTCTGCGACTTCGCAAGCAGCTCCTTCTGCTCTGCCAACTGAGTGGCAAGCAGATCGCGCTCCGAGGTGATCTTGCTGCACTCCTCCCCTTTGGCGAGCAGGGTGGAGTTGGCTTCGCTCAGGTGCTATTGAAGAGCAGCGTTGACTCCTGAAGGAAAGGAAGAAAGACAATAGTCGTCAATAAAGTAGGTCGCCCGGGAGATCCGGCCCGACTGCTCAGCAGTCGGCCCGAATCTCGGGGACTTCAGCCCGCGGGTGCGCTAGCGCGTCCCCGCAGAGAAGAAAAAAGAGGGAAAGACTTACTCCGGCTCTCCACCAAGTCGTTGGTCCGCTTGCCCAGCTCTTCAACATTACGGTTGAAGGCAGTGACGCGGAGGTTGTGGTAATCCTGCAACAAGCATTTCAGATAAAGTTACTACCCAGAAGTTCATCAATTGGAGTTCCGGGCCGCCTGCTCAGCAGCCGGCCCGAAATTCGGGGACTACACCCAGTGGGTGTGCTGGCGCGCCCCCATAGAGAAGAACAAGAAAAACAAAGACCCAAAGGAAAAACATACCCGGACGGCTGCCCGCGACGCTAGGAACGCCTTGGTGCAACTTTGGAGGGTGTCGCCCTCAGCACGGAGCTTCGCCTGGATGTCCAGGAGCGCCCGGTTCAGCAGCCCTGTGCCGCCTCCTCGCACCCACCCAACAGGTGCGGCGCTCATCGCTTCGGCATCTGGGGCCGCCGAGCTGGCGGTGCCGGCTTCCAGGGGGCGGGGTGCCGAAGTCGCCTTCTCCAGATGACGGTGCGTTGGCGAGCCGACCTGGAGGAGCTGCCTCACCACAGACGCGTCTTCGGTCGGCGGCACCGGAGGGTCCGCTGGCTGCTCGCCTTGCGCGCCTTCAGATGGTGGCGGAGGCGGCGGCGGAACGTTCGCGCCCGGAGTAGAGGGGTCACCACCTTCCCTCTCCTCGACGAGGTTCTCCCCGCTGGCTTCGCCAGTCTGCCCCGTGAACTCCGGAGGCAGCGGCGCAGAGTTCAGCGGGGTAACGAGCGAGTCCGACTGGCAGCGTGCGGCCTCCTCAGCCTGCTGCTTCGCCGCGGCGGCGGCTTCGGCCTCCGCTAATTTTTTCTTAGCGGAGGCCTCCGCCTTCTCTAGGTGGAGGGCCTCTTCTTCGTTGCGCCTCTCCTGCGCATTCCACTCCGTCGCCTCCCGGAGGTCAGCAGCGGGGTCAATCCGCCGAGTGGTGGTGAACGTCTCCGCTGACCCCATGACGGAGGCGGCGGCGACCCGCTCAGGAGAGAGGGGAGCCCTGAAGAAAGAGGGGCAAGCAGAAACTCAGACAAATCACGAAGAAAGAATAAAACTTTGAAGACATAATACTTACGCGGAGACCAACGGCGGCTTCTTCACTTCCTTACGAAAGCGGATGGCCTTCGCGGCTGCCTCGTCCCGCCGGGTCGCCGCAGCCGAGCCCTTGGGCTTCTTCGGCCGACTTTCGAACAAAATCGGCACGGCCCTGCGCTTCTTCCCGCCGCCTGGAGCGCCCGACGCGGCAAAACAGCCCGCGCCAGACTGGCTGGCTCCTGGCCGATGGCGAGGGTCGACTTCTCCCTCGGTGTTGTCTTCAGGCCAGTCGGCGAAGGTAGCCGAGGGCCTGAAGTCGCCTTCTGTCCCTCCTCCTCCCTCGGCGTCGTCTTCCAGAGCCGCCGCCCCCAGATCGGGGTCGTCGGCGTCGCTCTCCGCCCGTTCGGCGACGAACTCACGGGCCGGCCCCAAGGTGCCGGCTGGTGGGTGAAGAAGGGGATTCTAGCCAAAGCCGACTGATCAGAACAAAACTCGGCAAGAAG
This sequence comes from Triticum dicoccoides, assembly GCF_002162155.2. NCBI lineage: Eukaryota > Viridiplantae > Streptophyta > Magnoliopsida > Poales > Poaceae > Triticum > Triticum dicoccoides. Next base: position 709,763,773 of record NC_041388.1, on the reverse strand, counting down.
AAGACAATCTAAAGAAAGAAAAGAAAGGCGACTCACCACGGGCGGGGAGTCGGCGCGGGAGTACGGCTCCTTGCCGAATCGCCAGTCCTCCAGGAGCCTGCTGTCCGACAGGTAGTTCACCATGAGGGCCACCTCTTCGTGAGGCATGTCCTTGGTGCACATCCGATTTGGGTCGCGGTGCCCGCTCATCTGGCATATCATGTGAGGGCGGCCTTGGAGTGGAAGAACTCGGCGCGACACGAAGGCCGCCAGCAGGTCCGGACCAGTCAGACCCTCCGACTGCGTCAGTACTCGGAGTCGCGTGATGTCGCCAGCTCCCGCAGGCGTCAGCGACCTGGCCCGGTACGACCAGTTGGGCAGTCTCCCAGCCGGCGGGCCGGCTTCAAAGGCCGGCAGATTGACCCAGTCGCCCCTCGTGGCGACGTTCCTGACGTAGAAGTAGGATCTCTGCCACATCTTCACCGACTTCAACAGCGAGATGACGGGGAAGGGGTTGTCGGCTCCTGACCTTCGCACGACGATGAAGGCGCCGCTTTGAGTCGGCACGCCCGCGGCCTGGGTGCCGAGCTTGGAGAAGAAGAACTCCCCCCAGAGCTCGAGAGTGAGGAGGACTCCGAGGAAGCCTTCGCACAAAGCCACGAAGGCGGAAAGCAGCACCACCATGTTGGGGGTGAGGTGGTGCGGCTGGAGGCCGTAGAACTCCATGAAAAACTGGAAAAAGCTGCTCGCCGGCAGCCCCAGCCCATGCAGGCAGTGCGAGCGGAAGATGACCCGCTCTCCCTCCTGCGGGGCGGGGAAAATCTCCCCCTCCGGCGCGAGACGCACCTGCACACGATCCTCGCCGGGAAGCCGACGGGTCCGGCGGAGGAACTCAATGTGGTCTTCATGGACTTCAGCACCGTCCCAGGTGCCGGAGCGCACTAGGGGAGGCGCGTCAGCGGAAGAAGAACTCATCGCGAGCTGTCGCCGCGGCGTTCTCTGGAGCTTGGGCGTGCGGCGGAGCGAAGAAGAGAAGAGGAAGTAGGAGAGCGAGGAGCTGCAAGGAGGAAGAGAACGAGGGGTAGTGGGAAGGAGGGGTGCGCGTGCCCCCCTCTTCCCCCTACTTATAGCCCCGTGGGCTGCGAAGCAGAGGGGTCGGACGTGGGGATTTACTGCGCCCACAACCACACGACCCCCACGATCCACGTAAAGTTACTGCGCGCAGTACCTCCACGGGAATCCCAACCATCCACCGGGGCCGCAGCGGATCCGCTCGGGCGCCGAGGCGCGGTAGTGGCGGGCCCCGCTTGTGGGCCTGTCCCGTCGCGCGCGTGGGCTGGCAGGATGGCCTGGCCACGTGCCCTCGCGTGACAGGCCAAGAACGGGCGGCGGCCTGGAGGCTTAGCTAGCACGCCACTTGAAATCCCGTCGCGACGTTCGAACTACTGAGCAAGTCGGAATTGAGTGAGTCCGAGTTGGGCGAGTCCAACTCCTTCTAGTCAGCCCGGCAGAAGTCAATCAAGGCCATGTGTCGAGCACCCGGAAAGAGAAACTGCTGAGGCTTCTCGGCCGATCGACCGCGGCGCCTCACCAGCTTCGAGGACTACTGTCGGAGTAATGGGCCATGGGTAGGCCAACCCGAGTCCCATAACCTTTCAAGACATCGGGGCGGGCTGCGCCCCTCAAGACCCCAGGGCGAAGAGCCGCCTCCTCAGGAGTCGACGGCAGGGCGGCCAACTGCCCGCTCACGGCCGAGTACCAGGGACGACTTCCAGAGAAGCCGGCTTTGGGGAGTCGGCCGGCGACTCCAACAAACCATGACCTCATCGAAGGGGATGGGGCAGGGGTGTGGCTACAGTGAAGCCCACTCCCCGCCCCTTACCAAGGGTAGGCATGGCAACAGCACGCCGTACCCGGGAAGATCTTCGTGCGGCGTGGCACTGTTGCCCGGCCGGCCCTGACATCAGCACCACAGTACCGAGTCCTGCACCCACGACAGCTTGTCTGTACGGCCTGGAAGCAGCGGGGGCCACCAGTCAGCGAGACCTTGGGAGATGGCGGGAGAACCGCCAGTCGAACCCGTCGGGAGTCGGCCCAGGGGAGTCGGTCGAGCCCTCCCCCGGGGCCAACGCGCCATTAATCAAGATGAGATGGGGAGTGGCCATAGTGATCGCCCGCCAGGCGGCGGGGCTGTTGCCATGACCCCATGACCAAGCTTGCGTCATCAGAAGCGCGGCTACAGTAATCAACCGCCGGCAAGACCCACCTGAGGCGGACACGGCCTGTCGGCTCCGTACCAGACCAGTCGGCGGGACCCACCAGTCGGCGGGCCCCAGTAGTCGGTGGAGAAGTCGGAGGTCAGAGGCACTGACAGCTGGGCCAACACCCAGTCGAATTACCTTTGTACCGCTGGGGGTAGGCCTATATAAACCCCCCCATGGCACCCATGCAAAGGGTTGGATCCCGGTAGTTCTAGATCATACCACTAGAAAACAGCTCTAGGAGCAACCGTGTAACACTTGGCCATAGTGATCATGCGGAGACCCCGCAGAGTAGCAGTAGGGGTGTTATCTCCCCGGAGAGCCCTGAAGCTGGGTAAGATTCGCCGGCGTGCATGTCTTTGCCTCATCCAGTTTCCAGGCACCGGCGACGTTCTACTCGCCCCCACCATGATAAGCCATCCGTTGGCATATGTCGCACCAAACCTCCGACAATGATGATGGCGAGGGAGGCGACGAAGGAGTTGGCGGTGGCGTAGAAGAATGCGTGGTGCAGGCGTGCAGCAGTGGGGCGCTGGCGCGGTGCTCGTTCCCATTCTCGCTTCAGAAGCCACCCGGCGGCGTTAGCCTGGCGGCATACGTCAGCGGCGTCGCGAAGATGGCAAGCAGCACCAGGAACTTGCGCCGCTCCTTGATGTACTTGTCCTCCTCGGCGTCCGCGCTTGAGACCAGCACCGTAGGTGACGCTGGCGACTAGCGTGGCGAGCAGCAGCAGGTAATTGCGCCACTTCCAGAGGAACTCAATGTCCTCTGTCGGCTCCATCGCCATGAATGATTTCCGGCCGGAAACAGTATACCGCACTGCCCACAATCGGAGCAGCAAACCTGTAAGGATTCCACTCCCACGCTCCGCTCCGCTCCCGTCGCCGGCCACTCCGGCCCGCGGCGGCCACCAGCCCCCGTCGCTGCCCGCTCGCGGCACCGGCGCCACCCCATCGGTCCATGGGTCGCTCCCGCGCCCACTCCCGCTCCTCCTCTTCGGGGGGCGCGCAGGATGGGGCACACCCGCATCCGTGCCTAACCTGGCTCGATCTGGCGGTCCATCCGCTGTGCCGGTCGCCGCCCCGACCCCGCGTCGGTCAGCGCCAGATCCGGCTATTGCGCCGCGTTTACTGCTCCAGGGCGAGGGATCCAGCGCGGCCGCCCCGTCCAGCCCGGCGGATCTGACCGTGCCAAACCAAATGGGGCGTCCCCGCCTTAAGTCTCTTGTGGTTGCTCCTCCCTCCCCTGTCAGCGCTTCTGTTTCTGGCATGGACGGTGGATGGACAACCGTCTCGTCCCGGAAGAACCGGCGTCGCTCCTCAGATCTGGCGGTCCTTGCCTCGCCCCAGCACGCACAGGCACATACCCACCGACGGCCGCCCCACTCCGACCCGGGCCGGCTCGCCTTCTTAAAGAGGTTCGATGGCCTCTGCTTCCGATGCCTCAGCTCACACCACCGCCGCAAAGATTGCAGAGATCCCTTCCGCTGCATCATTTGCAAGCGTCAGGGACACTCCGGCAAGTAGTGCCCGCAGAACCCAAGAAACAAAGGCCGGGGTGGCTCTGCCAAAGAGCGGCTCGGCCCCCGGCATCCCCCCAAGTCAGTCCATAGCCGCATCCGCTTCCCCACCCCCCACCCCCTCCACCACCACCCCACTCGCCGCCCGTCACCATGGCTTCCAGCGGTTGCGTCTCCCATGTCGACCCCTCGCGCCGCCCCTGTTCGAGCAACAAGGTCGTCATCTCCTCGCCAGCCATGGACCATGCCGTCTTTGTCCTCCATCACCACGCTGTCACCCTCACCGCCGTCGGTGGGAAGGGCATCACCAACCCGCTCATGGTGGGGCAGGCCATCGAGGAGCAGGTGCGCGTCTCGCCGCACCTGATGCGGGTCACGGAGCACGACCCCGAGGACTTCTTCGTCCAGTTCGACCTGCCGACACTGCGAGACAACGCAGTGGCCCGCGGCTTCATCATCACCTGATGGCATCCGCTTCAACATCGCCCCCTAGCACGACAACGACCACACCGCGCTCCTGAAGCTCCACTTGCACGTTCGGGTCGTCATCGAGAAGCTGCTGATGCACTTCTGGTCCATCAAGGGTGCCGAGGAGGCCCTGGGTGACCTCTGCGTCGTCGACCGCCTCGACAACCGAACCTACGAGCGCGACCACACGAAGATGTTTGCCTGTTGGGTGTGGGTTTGGGATGTCGCTCACATCCCGACCAAACGCACCCTGTGGGTGACCAAGCGCGGCGCCGGGCGGGTGATAGAGATGCTGGGCTACTCGCCACCCGATCACAAGGTGCCCCCCCTCCAAACGTCAAGCGCTATGACCTGCTGATCCACGTCAACCGCGTCAAGGATTGGGCGCCCTCCTACTAGCCGCGCTCCTCCCACTCCGGCCAGAGCGGGCTGCCCTCCTCCGACTCAGACGATGGCTCCCCCCTCCCTCACATCGACCCAGGCGTCTGGTACAAGGGCGTAGAGGACGGCCAGGGGCGTCGCCGCCGCCAGGCCCCGAGGGTGGAGTCATCTGGCTGTCATGGCCTGACTCTCCACGGACGGAGCCGCGACCATGACGACAACGGATGCCAGGGCGGTGGGCGGCGCTCCTGGAAGGACACCCTGCTGGGCAGGGGCCGCGCCTCCATCGACAAGACACCAGTGGCGAATGCCTCCTGGTCCAGGCGTAGGAGCCGATCCCCTTCGCCGCGTCACCGTGGCGGCACGCAGTGTGGCTGCAGTCTGGAGCGGCGCCATGAGAAGCGCTCCAACGACCTCGCCGCCTCCGGCGCCACGCCGCCCCTGTCGGTGTGCCCCGCGACCCCGCCTCCACCTCCACCCTGCGCCGTCAACCCTATCGCCGACTTCTTCGCCAAGGCCAAGCAGCCACTCGAGACGCCCCCCAGAGTCGACTGCATGCAGTTCGAACTTGACGCCACGATTGAGGCCACGCTCTCCGCGCCACTCGTCTTCTCCGCACCGAGCCCACCCCTCGCCCTCCGAGTGCAGCCTTCTTCCTCGACGCTGGAGGTGCAGCTGGGCGCGGTCACTCGACGCGTCAGTGGCATGGCGATCACACTGGAGGAAAATGCGGCCCCGGACCACGCCCTCTTCATCGACCTGCCACCGCCAATCGTCAAGACGCCCCCGCCGTGCAAGTCTGCACCACCCAAGTCTCGAACAAGGGCCCCCTCCGCCCCTGTGCGTCAGAGCGCCAGGCAGGCGCTGATGAACTGCTCGATCCCGGTGGCTGAGCGCGCTGCATTCCGCATCGTTCGGGAGCTGGGGATGCTGGGACCAAAGCACAAGATGACCCCGGAGGCCGCCAAGGTGCTCGTCCGCCGCTTCAAGGAGCCCCTGACCATCGACGACTTCGCCTGCATCGCCAAGCTCACTCGCTTGGACAAGGCGACCCTCCAAGTAGCTGCAGGCCTTGCTGGACCTGACGGAGCTGCTACTGATGGCCAGTAGTTTCATATGTTAGTAGTCTCCATTAGTACTAGTCTCCGACGGTGGCTGACCTTCTGTTAGTTAGATTTAGGATCTAGTTTCCCAATGATGCTCTGTAATTGTAGCTGTGGTTCGTCGAGTAGCTGGCGCCGGCGAGAGTTGGGGCCTATTGGTGGTCGCCGACGCCCCCCTGGTAGATTGGAAGTGTACCCGTGTTTCAGTATCATCAATTCATTAAACCTTTCGGAGAAACTTTGGTGTCCCCATGATTGAAAACCTCTGTCCAATTCTCTCTTGGAATGTTTGGGGCCTGAATTCGCCAGCTAGAAGAGCCGCTGTTGCTGAAATTGCTGCTTGCCATCGCCTTGGTATCCTATGTCTGTAGGAAACAAAAATCTCCACCTCGACTGCTGATTTGGCCAGAGAAGTTAGCGGTGCAAAACCTAGAGACTGCGTTGTGCTGCCTGCTCTTGACACTAGAGGGGGTGCTGCCATCTTCTGGGACCCTGATATTGTGGAGATCAACTCCCATGCAATTGGACAGTTTGCTATAACTTCTCAAGTTAGACTCAAAGCTTCAAGCAAATCCTTCTTGTTGACTACCGTCTACGGGCCAACTGATGATGAGAGGAAAGATGATTTCCTGACCGAAATAAGAAGCTCGGCCCCCCAAGCTGGACAACCTTGGCTGATTAACGGAGATTTCAACACAATTTATAAAGCCAGAGACAAGAACAATGACCGAATAAACCGCAGAATCATGGGCAGATTCAGAAGTGCCATTGACTCAGCTGAACTCAGAGAGATCAAATGCAAAAACAGAAGATTTACATGGAGCAATGAACAAGAGAGACCAACCCTGGAGAGCATCGACAAGTTCTTCTGTAACATCAGTTGGGAAGCCCTTTTTCATCAGTTATCCTGATGGCCGCTTCTACGGCTTGCTCTGACCATTGCCCTCTCCTCCTCGTGGACGCCACCTCCCCAAGGAAAAAAGAAAAGTTCTGGTTTGAATCTTTCTAGCCAAAATTCCCCCATTTTCACGAGACGGTGGACAGAGCTTGGAGCAGGCCAGTCAACCACTCCTGTGCTTTCGTCAGGCTGAAACTAAAACTTTAGCGAACAGCAAAAGATCTGAAAATTTGGAGCAAGACACACTTCAGTGATGCAAGACTGCAGTTCCACATTGCTTCTAAAATCATTCTTCGCCTTGACGTCGCTCAAGAGACCCATTTGCTGACCCCACTTGAACTCGCACTGAGGAAGAAACTAAAAACTAGACTGCTTGGTCTTGCTGCTATCGAGCGCGTCCGAAAGAGACAGGCATCCAGAGTTACGTGGCTGCGAGTGGGGGATGCAAACACAAAAAATTTCAATGCAAAGATAAACTCAAGGCGTCGCAAAAACTTTGTTGCTGCTCTAAAAACAAGTGATGGAGTGCTCACGGCTCATGAAGACAAGGAAGATTGCATTTTTGAACACTTCAATAACCTGCTCGGATCCAAGCAAGATTGCTCAAAAATGATCAATTGGAATGAGCTCCAGCTGCCATCAATTCAGGGTGGGGGACTGGACAACCCTTTCACCGAAGAAGAGATTTGGAATTCCATAAAAGCCATGCCCCCGGAAAAAGCTCCGGGCCCTGACGGCTTCAACGGTGTTTTCTTCAGAACTTGCTGGTCGACGATCAAACACGACATCCTTGCGTCCTTCCACCAGTTCCACCGCCTGGCAGGTGATTTCAAACCCCTAAACATGGCACTGGTTGCTCTCCTGCCAAAGAAGGATGGTGCTGAAACAGTGGCTGACTATCATCGTATAAGCTTAATCCACTCCATGGCAAAGCTCATTGCGAAGGTGTTGCAGCTCCGGCTGTCACCTCTTATGAACCAGCTAATCTCCCCAGCACAGTCAGCCTTCATGAAATCCAAATGCATCCACGACAGTTTTCTTTATGTCCAAAATGTCGTGCGCTCCCTGCATCGTCGAAAAACACCTGCCCTACTGATCAAGTTAGACATAGCCAAGGCCTTCGACAACGTCTCCTGGGAATACCTGCTGCAACTCCTAGCTAAGTTAGGGTTTAGCGCTAGATGGAGGGACTGGATTTCAATGTTACTAGTTAGTTCTTCTTCAGCCTTCGTTCTAAACGGCTGCCCTGGACGCGCCATCGACCACCATAGAGGGCTACGGCAGAGAGACCCGCTCTCGCCGTTGTTGTTCATCCTTGCAATCGACGTTCTGCATCGACTTTTAGAAAGAGCACAAGAACAGGGCCTGCTCACCCCCCTGCCGGGTAGGATTAGAACTCTAAGAACTTGCCTCTACGCCGACGACGCCATCATCTTCGCCAACCCATCTCGTCAAGAAATCGACAACTTGCTCTTGCTGCTTGACAACTTCAGAAAGGCCACAGGACTCCGCATAAACTTACAGAAATCGTCTGTAGCACCCATTAGCTGTGAAGACATCGACCTTCAACACGTGCTATATGGATTTGGCGGCCCGGTCGTCAACTTCCCCTTGCGCTACTTAGGACTTCCCATCACCACGTCCCGCGTCCGGCTAGTCCATCTGCAATTCATCCTCATCGCATTAGAGCCAGACTAGCAGCATGGAAAGGACGCCTCATGTCGATTGCAGGTCGTAGGGTTCTAGTACGCTCCGTCCTAACGGCTCTGCCTACATTCGCTTTGACGGTGCTGCGGGCTCCAAAAAAGTTGCTCAAAGACATAGACAAGTGTAGACGGCGTTTCCTTTAGGCTCAAGACGACGAACTCTCTGGCGGCAAATGCAATGTCAACTGGCCCACAGTTTGCTCCCCGACGGACTACAGGGGCCTCGGCGTTCTTGATGTGCAGCAGTTCGCGCGAGCGCTCAGGCTACGGTGGCTTTGGTTCAACTGGCGCAGCCCGGACCGGCCCTGGGCGGGCTCGGAGCTGCCCTGCGACGACTATGACAGGAGGCTTTTCGCTGCAGCAACAAAAGTGACTATGGGCAATGGGGAAACTGCTTCTTTCTGCCACTGTACCTGGCTGGGATCATCGACCTTGTGTGCTTCCTTCCCAGCTCTGTTTGCACACGCGAGGAGAAAGAACAGAACAGTCAAAGAAGCCCTCTCGGCTGACGCTTGGATCTGAGACCTCGCCCATGGACACACGGATGGCCTGCTGCAGGATTTCCTTCGGCTGGCCAGGCGCATCCGTCTTGCCGCTGTACAACTGCAGCCGGGGACCTCGGACGAGATCATCTGGAAATTCACGGCTTCAGGGAACTACACTACAGCATCAGGCTACAACATGCAACTCCTGGGGAGGATCAAATCTCCTATGCACAAGCTAATTTCGAATGCCTGGGCAGCTGGAAAAATCAAGATATTCTGCTGGTTATTAAGCAAGCAACGAATCTGGTGCAATGACAGGCTACAAAGAAGAGGGTGGCCAAACTGTTATTTCTGCCAACTATGTCTCAGAAACCTAGAAACGGCGACGCACCTCTTCTGGCAATGCAACCTGGCCACGGATGTTTGGCAGAGGCTGGCGACATGGAACGGTTGTGATGCCGTCGACCCGGTCAGATGGCAACCGATGACAAACTCTACGCTGCTCATCACCACCAAGATGATCAATGACACCAGCCCGGCTTTCAAAAAAGCTGTCAACTCCCTCATCCTCCTGACTCTGTGGGAAATATGGACAGAAAGAAACGATTGCACTTTCAGAGGCAAGGTGGCATCCGCCTCTCAGATAGTCTCATCCATCAGAAGAGCCATCGAGCTGTGGCGCGCTGCGGGCGCGACAAACCTAGAGCCCCCGTTCGGGGATACGTTGGGAGATATGTAACTTGCCCAAACCCTAGTTTTTTCCCCTTTCTCTTCGTTTTCTCTTCTCTTTAATCCTTGACCTACGGGTCACCCACCCCATGTTTTGTTTCCCAATTGCTCTCTGCTAAATCAATGCAAAGCCAGGAATCCCTGGATCTTTCAACAATCGGAGCACCATATATACACGGACTCCCTTCATCTAAATTTGAACTAAAACCACGACAAGTAATTTAGAACGGAGGGAGTATTATATAGTGATCCGGTCCCGTCCGTCCGCCGTCTCCATGACGAACAATCATGGCCATGGAGTGCACTTTCGGGAACGAATCATTCAAAGGCACACGTTGCTTACACATGGTAGCTGATAATATATCCGTTGCTGATTATTCTCTCTGCACGGATGCTCCATGATATGCATCCCTCCCCATGCGCAAAGAATGGGATGCTCACTCAGACAAAAGCTCGCTTTGATTGGTCCCTCCTGTACCCAACATCTACTTTAATTGGCATCACACTCATGACAGCATGCAATCGAGCTGGAGGTGCACGGTTGCACGCGACCCACATGACGTATTGTCTACGAGGTCAGCAAGTAGCAAGTAGGACGACACCAGATGATTTCGGTTTGATAGTTCTACTCGAGCATCTAGATGGCCGAGTAGGGAGTGTGCAGGCAGGGACAACGACCGACGGCGCGAGCGCTCAAGGCTTAGTGGCAAGGGTCGTGATGGGAGCCCAGGGTTTGATTCCCGCCGGGAAAGGATTTCTGGCGTATCACCTGGGTGGGCTCCTTCTATAAACATATATATATATGCTCTGGGTGCTACTTTTTTTAGATCACCTACTTCCTGCAGATAATTGACTATCTTTTCATCCGTTGAAATGTCATCGAATCGATCATCTGTTTCGTGCAATCCAAAATCTGGTAACTCTGCTACCAGAATACCCGGTAAAACTCTGCCAGAAAAACATCCGGTCAAGGTGACTCGAAAATTGTTTTTTGTTTGTTGTGTGAGATACACAAAAGCATCGAAACAGAATCCCCTCCAACTAAACAATTGAAAACTGAACTGAACTTAATCAAAATGTACAAATGTACACAGGTAGTTTGTTTTTCCATGAATGAAAATATACACGTAGTTCATATATTGTGTACATCAAAACCAGAAACAAGTTTCCCAGCAAAAAATAAAATAAAATAAAATAATCTTACATGAGTTGTCCGATCAACAGCACTGCAAATCAAGGGAATACTCGGAAAAAATAAACTTCAAACCAAGGGAATGTAAACAAGAATAATTAACTAGTTTTTTATGGAATAAGAAGAAATAATTAATTAATTACACACCATTTCCGGCAGGCTGATCATGATCATTGCGTGCTCCCGAGTAGTTCAACCCCTTTTGTGAAAAGTATTTCCACACCGTGAGCTCCTCGGCCTTTGCCCGCACGACGTTGAATGACAACAACACGTAGATCAAGGTGAAGACGACCACTGCCGCGACGAGCGCGATGACGTACGATGACGTCTCCCAGTCCCTGCAGCTGCCAGCGGCGTACGCGCCCAGCAGGCCGAGCAGGTCCAGGACCACAGCGGTCTGCAATGCCCGCAGTGGCGCGCCGGGCTGCTGCTTCTTCGTGGTGCGTTGCAGCAGCATCAAGATGACGACGACCGAGGCCACGAACGACGTTGCGTTGCAGTAGAAGAAGGCCTGGTACCGTGCAGCATTGAAGTCAAGCAGGATCGGGTTGCCGGCGACGGTGGGTGGGTGTGCCGATGGGGACGGCAAGGGCGACGACGAAGCGGTATCGTCGTCGCCCCACGTGCCGCCGGGAGGCGCGAGACCAGCCTGGTACGTCACGCTCGCCGCCAGGATGCCGAGCACCATCAGGTACTTACGCTTCTCATAGTCCTCGCTCTCTAGTTTATCCACGGTGGTGATCACCTCCTGATCGCTCTTGTTCTTGCTGCCACCGCCCGGCCCAGTCGACAATGTCTCAAACAGCCTCGTTAGGCACTTAGGGAGGCACTTGGACCAACCCCTGCGCCCGAGCCAATGAAGTAGGATCTCCAGGATGAGGAAGGCCACGACGGCCGCCACGAGTGCAAAGACATAGATGGAGGTGCGCAGCTTCCGGCAGCTGCCTGCGGCGTAGGCGCCCATGAGGCCCAGTAGCCCGACCATGACGCATACGTAGAGCGCCTTGGTCCGGATGCCCGGCTTGGACAACGTCTGGTTCACCAGGAGGAGAATGACGGTGACGGACGCCATGAACCCCGCCGCGTTGCAGTAGAAGAACACCTGGTATCTGACCCCGTAGTAGTCGAGGAGGATTGGGTCGCCGGCGGTGACTAACTTATCCCCATTGCTCTCCGTCCAGAATCCGCCCGGCGGGTTCAGCCCTGTCTGGTACGTGACGGTGGCGGCGAGGATGGCGAGTTGCAGCAAGAACTTGCGCTTCCTCTCGAGCTTTTTTTCTTCAAGAATACGCTCAGATCCAAGCGGAGGAACTTGTGCCGCACCTTGAGTTGCTTCTTCTCCTCTTTGCCGGAACGACTCGCCACCAAGGTGCACAACAGCAGCAGCAGGAACATGCGCCGCTTCTTCTCCTTGCCGGGACGACTCGTCAGGATTGTGGATGACATGGAAAGCTTCTTGAGGTGCTTCTCCTCCTTGCTGGGACGGCTCGTCGGGGAGGTTGATAACTTGAGGTGCGTCTCCTCCTCCTTTCCGGGGCAACTCAGGGGGGAGCAACGCTACAAGCATGCGTTGCACCCACCGTGCCAGCCAGCTCTGCTTGCCCACGACCTTGGCCATGGTGTAGAGGAAGACGGCGACGGCCAGCGCGGCGACGAAGATGGTGGTGGTGGGATCCCGGCAGCTCCCGGCGACATAGGCGCCCATGAGGCCGAACAGGTCCAGTATCATGGCAGTCTTGAGGAGCATGGCACCCCAGACGGTGCTCAGCACCTTGCTCTGGACGATGATGATGACAACCACGGACGCCACGAACGCCGCCGTGTTGCAGTGGTAGAAGGCCATGTACCTCTTGAGGTGCATGTCGTGGAGAACCGGGTTCCCCGCGATGCGATTCTGATGCCCTTCGGGCCAGACGCCGCCCGGCGGGCTCAGCCCTGCCTGGTACGTCACCGTCGCCGCCAGCGTGGCCAGCAGCAGCACAAGCGACCGCGTCTGCTCCAGCTTTTCTTCGATGTTGATTGTCCTCGCTGCAACTTCTTGCCGAGCACCGATGTTGATTGTCCTCGCTGCAACTTCTTGCCCATCACCTTTTGGCCCAAGGCCAACACAGGCAACGAGTTTCTTACGCCATTCTTCGATCGCGTCGAGGCCGAACGCTGACACCAACACAATGTAGATGGCCACGGCGCCGACGAGGGAGACGATGTACACGGTGGTGGGGATCCACCTGCAGCTCCCGGCGGCATAAGCGATCATGAGGCCAAGCAGTTCCCCCAGGACGCACACAAGCAAAGCTTTGGACCGGACGAGACGGTCGCTTAGCGTCCTGCTCATGAGCAGCATGATGATGGCGAGGGAGGCCACGAAGGAGTTGGCATTGGCGTAGAAGAATATGTGGTAGCGGATCTTGTAGGGCCCGTCGTGCAGCAGCGGAGCGCCGGCGCGGTGCATATCCTGGGTCTCGCTCCAGAAGCCTCCCGGTGGCGCCAGCCCCGCGCCGTACGCCAGCGGGGTCGCGAAGGTGGCCAGCAGCAGCAGGAACTTGCGCTGCTCCTTGAGGCGCCTCTTCTCCTCCGCGTCCGCGGCCGGCGCTTCCGTCCTCGAGGCCACGCGGAGGTGGATGGCGACGTAGACGAAGACGACGGCGAAGAGCAAGGAGACATAGATGGACCCAGGCACGCTGCGGCAGCTCCCGGCAGCGAAGGCGGCCATGAGAGCCAGCAGGTCAAGCAGCATGGCGGAGCGGAGCACGGTGAGGCCGACGCGGTTGCCGCTGAGGCGCCGGTCCAGCAGGAACATGATGATGACCAGCGACGCCACGAAGGCTGTGGCGTTGCAGTAGAAGAAGGCGGTGTACCGGGCCGAGTAGGTGGACACCAGCACGGGATCGCCGACGCGGAATGGGTAGACCGCCGGCGCCGGGGACACCGCAAGGGACGGGGGCGCCGGCGGGTTGACGGCGCCGGGGCGCTGCTGTGGGGTGTTGCCTCCATCGTGGTCCTTGGACCACACGCCGCCGGGCGGGTTGAGGCCGGCGCCGTAGGTGACGCTGGCGACCAGCGTGGCGAGCAGCAGCAGGTACTTGCGCCACTTCCAGAGGAACTCAATGTCCTCTGTCGGCTCCATCGCCACGATTCCGGGTGGGGAACACACTATGTATACCACTTCCCAGTAGATATATACTACTGTATTTTGTATATCTATACATTATATAGTGATGTCGGCTCCGGGAATCATGGCGATGGAGTGCCCGTAGGTGTCTTCTTTGGGACACGAATCGTTCAAAGGCACACGTTGCTTTACACATGCTTGCTAAATATATCCATTGCTAAGTACTCTATGTCCCTCTCCACGCAACAAAGAATGGGATACTCCTCTCTCCCCATGCACCAAAGAATGGGATGCTGGATCACTTTGCCCCCCCCATCCTATCGTATCAAACCTTGCTCTCTACTTCTCCTTTCTCTCGCTGTCTGGCATTGCAATCGAGCTGGACATATACTTGCACGCGACCAAGTGTCGTCCTGGTCAAGGCCAGGAGTACTGTCGTGCCAGGTCAGCAAGCGGAGACGACAAGTTGGCTTGATGGCGCTACTCTAGTAGTATCTGATTTCTTGCTCCAGGTGAGAACCGTATGTTTAATGTTAATTTGTTGTACCTAGCAATTGTGGGGTTTGCACGATGCCATCTTGTTGAAGGCATGCATGCATTGTTTTGAGTTGTTCGCACTTGGGTTGGGAATAAAAAACCATGATTTGACCTTTGGTTGTTGGATGCAGCGATGGTGGTGTTTGCACGTCATTCTTTCTCTAGAGACATTGGTTTTGAAGAACCTTTCTCGCAGTCTTTGTGTTGTCAAGGGACGGTTTGTGCCATTGATCGTTGTTGCAACCACTGTCGATCGCTATGGCGTGACATTTCTACGTCATGAATTTTCTTTTCTTTTCAATAATTTGTAGTGTATTTATGATGTCTTGGCAGCCTTTTGGCATTATTATATTATTATGAATGTTGGGCGTATGGAAATTAATTTTGGCTCTCCGGCTCAACGGAGCTCAAATTTTGAAAATGATTAAAAACAATTTTAAATCTTGAGAACATTCTGCAAAAAAGTATGAATGTGCACTACATCGTTGCCAAGTTTCATGTTGAAATACATATTCAACAGCGTTGCAAGACATGTATTTTTAGCACATGCACTATTCACTATAAAATACATGAACTTTTATTACATGTTATGAGCTTCAGAATTTTTTAACTTATAAAGTACATTTTTTATCATTAATCTTGTACAAAACTTCGAGCTCAGGAGGCAAAAAAAAACTCACTCCAGGGTGTACTAATATAACCTTGGAAATATATTGTTATTTTCCTCGAAAAAATGAACATTAATAATGCCTTGCAAGTCGATTCATTGCCGCTCATGGCACTAGCAAAGCACGAGTAAAAGCATAAAACCACCACATTTGCGCCATCACTAGCAGGAAAGGCGTTTTTATAGGGATTTTGTAGAAAGCACCACATGTAGGTCCTAATTTTTTTTCCCAGATTGTACTGATCACTCGTTTTGGCTCTGTTAAACCCCGAACTTGAAAGACCAGGTCCGCTTGCAGATGCCGATGTGGCAATGAAATATCAATTTTGCAATGAAAATATCCATGTTTCGACCTTTGGTTGTTGGATGCAGCGACGGTGGTGTTTGCACGTCATTATTTCTCGAGAGACCTTGCTTTTGAGGAATCTTTCTTGCAGTTTTTGTGTTGTCAAGCAATGGTTGGTGCCAATGATCGTTGTTGCAAGGACTATTGATCGCTATGGCAGGACATTTCTATGTTTTGAATTTTCTTTTCTTTAAGCAATTTGTTGTGCATTTATGATGTCTTGGCAGTCTATACGTATATTATTATAGATGCTATGCATATGGGAATTAATTTTGGCTCCATGGAACCCAAATTTTGAAAAAGATTAAAATTTGATTTAAAGCATGAAAATATTCTGCAAAAAATATGGATGTGAACTATATCGGTTGCCAAGTTTCCTGATGAGATACATATTTCACTTAAGCTGCACAACACGAAAACATGTTTTAGAGCCTATGCACCCGGGTACTCCTTATCCAACCACTCATTCCTGCATCACGATTCGTGCAAATAATTTTCTCTTTTTTGTTTCTCTCATATAAAACATGTATTTGTACTTCAACTTTGCAGCACAACAAAGCTTTCTACGTAGAATGTGGGATAAAACTTACAGATTTTTTGGTCCAACATAAATATACAAAATGAGATTTGTTTGATTAAAAAAATCTTATTTTTCATATTTATGTCGGACAAAAAAATCTGAAAGTTTTATCTCACATTCTAGTTACAAAGTTATGTTGTACTGCAAAGTTTGAAGTTCAAGACATGTTTTATATGAGAGGAACAAAAAAGAGAAAATTCCATGTAATAAGGTAGTTGTGTAGCACAGATCTCAAAGCAACATTGGAGTGCTTGGATAGTGAGGCCCGAGTGCATAAGCTCACAAAATCTGCATTCCTGCACAACATGGATTTTTAGCACATGCAGCATTTATTATAAAAGTACTCCCTTGGATCCATATTAATTAGTACAACTTTACAAAGTTGTACTAAACCAGCGAAAATTAATATGGATCAAAGGGAGTACATGATTTTTTTTATATATTGTGATCTTTGAGATTTTCTAAAACTAACGAACTGCATTTATTATTATTATTATTATTATTATTATTATTATTATTATTATTATTATTATTATTATTATTATTATTATTATTATTATTATAGCAAATTAGAGCTCAAGAGGCAAAAAAACTCAATATTGGGTGCACTGATATAACCTTGGAAATATATTATTCTTTTTGTCAAAAAATGACCATTTTATGCCCAGGAAGTTGGTTCATTGCCGTTGATTGTTTCGAAGTGCCATCACTACTGGAATTCAGTTGTGGCACTCGCAAAGCACGAATAAAAAGCGTAAAACCAACACATTTGCGTCATCACTAGCCGGTAAGACCGCATGTAGGGCCTAATTTTTGCAGATTGCACATATCGCTTGTTTTGGTTCTATTAATCCCCGAACTCAATGACCAGGCAAGCTTGCAGATGCTGGCGTGGCAAAGAAAATATCAATTGCATACAAATCTAATTTGGTTTTGCAGAATGACTCAAAGGAAGAAAAAAAAAGTGATTGGGTCCCTCCCTCCAACTCCAGCCCCCTACCACGAGAAGACATTCATCTTCCCCCGGTTTTGTGGTGGACGCCGACGGCTATGCATGTGCCCGCTTGACACACCGCCGTCGCTCTTGAAGGGCACGACACCCTGGTGCGACCGAGGGCTGTCGGTAGGGACGGCGAGTGGGTGGGTCCACGGGACGACGATGGATAAGTCCTGCCAGTAGATTCAACTAAGGTGAACGATCTGATAACCGACTCCTTTGTCGGCGCCGCTAGACGACGGGTCTGCCGCCGATGTCGAGAAGCTGCATGCACTGTTGGCAGAGGCGACCAAGAATGAGATGACCGCGCTGCGAAACAAGCTTTCCCAGCTCCAATCCACGCACAGGGATTCCAAGTACTGCCTCCACCCTGGCGCGCCCGGCACAGCCACACGCGCCGCTTGATGAATGATATTTTTTACCCTCATCGAACCCGAGTTTAAATATGGACGAAATCAAGTCAATACATGAAAAGAAATAAAGAGGAGATAGAACAGCCAAAAACCCCCCGCGTCGTCCGCTCTCGGGCGACCCGGGGGCGAAACCCTAGGCGCCGCCGGT
>NC_041388.1:709744446-709745928 GCF_002162155.2 Triticum dicoccoides | reverse complement strand
CTTCCCCGCGCACCTGCCTCGACCTCTGGAGAGCCCGCCCCCCACCCCGCATCGGGCGCCGCCGCCCGTTCCCTGGTGGCCGCCGAGGCCGGCCCGCTACGGCGGCTGCCGCCGGCGTTGTCGCCCTGCGTCTGTCGCCGGGGACGGCTCTGCCCATCAGATCCGGTCGCCTTGCTTGATCTGGCGGCTGGTGGGCCGCAGTTTGCCGGATCCGCCAGATCTGGCCGGCGTGGCCTTGCCTCGTCCTGCCCGGCTTGGATGATCGCGGTGTGGTGCTCCCTGGTGGCGGTGGTGTGGGTCGTTCTCCATGTTTCGACAGGATGTGTGCGGTGGGTAGATGCCGGGGCGTCGGCCTCGGGCGGTGTGGACGGCGTTGCCTCTTCGGCGGGCGACGGTCGTGGGTGCTGGTGGTCCGCGACTTCGGCCGTGCGGGCGGCGAGGTCTCGGTGGACGTCTACTACAGTGGGCCGGGGTGCCCCGTCACCCGGCGTGCCTGCTGCGATGAAGTCCAACGCTTTCTCCGGCTGCGTGCGCTCCCCTGGCCAGTCTTTGGCTGGGTGGATGGGATGGGGGCGGGACCGGGGGAAACCCTTGGCCGTCGGCGGAGGCCACGACAATGGGGCGTCTTTGCTGGGCGTCGGTCCCCTTCTTGGAGGCCTTGTCGAGGTCCTTTCCCGTCTTTCACCGTGATCTTCCTTTGGGCGAAAGCTCTAGTTCCCTTGCAGGCGACGGCGTCGTACCCTCGTCGCGCTCCTTCTTGAAGGCGTCGCCTGGGGTCCTCGGAAGCATGGTGGGCGCTTTGCGGTGCGTGTGAGGTGTTTGGCGGCGGCATTGTGTGCAGCGTTTCACCTATTCTCCGCCGGTCTTCGTCCTGTGGTAGCGCTCCTTCTGCTTGGAGATGGACTAGCGTAGATGGTGGTCGTCGTTTGGCGCCTTGATGGCGTCGATGGCGGAGGATCCTACCAAGGTTGGCACCTCAATCTGCACTGAAGATGGACTAGTGGAAGATGGCGGCGACGACACGTGTGAGTGCGTCAGACCGGATTGTGCCCCGAACCCGGTATGTGGCTCGGTCGGGGCCTCCGGCTTTAGATGTTAGGCTTAGGTGAGAGGTCTGGGTATTTGGTCCAGCTTGCACCCCCTTCATCATATGGATAGGAGTAGTGGCAGATGTTGCTAAGATGGTGGATTCAGACATATTGTTGTACTACTTTGTAAGGTCCTCGAGAATAATCAATAAAATGGCCATATGCATCTCCCACATGCAGAGGCCGGGGGTCATCCTCCTTTTCTAAAAAAAAAGATGACATCAAATGGGAGGCACATCACATAAGACAGAATAAAAGACGGTGTTCCATACGAACGCACGCGCTCGTATGCGCGGTCTTATGGAGTACTAGAGGCGTCTCGTGATCTACTTGAACAAACTTTATAAACGGAGGGAACCATTCTTCCACCAATTGAAAGAGGAGAAGGATTCCC
>NC_041388.1:709730753-709744148 GCF_002162155.2 Triticum dicoccoides | reverse complement strand
AAGGGCATCTCTCATGGATAGCTCCACGCTCTCCTGATTTAATTAGCCTAAGTGTTTAGACTTCTAATTACACGGACTCGAATCTCGGTCTAATTGATCTAAGAGAATTAGACAAGAAGTGCCGCTAGGCTCTCTCTCTCTCTCTCTCTAGTTTTCTCGCAGTTCTTCTTCCTGGACTTCGAAACTCTGCTGGACTACTACCACGGAACGCGTGGATACCTCTGAGGGGTCTTCTACTTCGAATCTCATCTCGGAAAACTTTCTCGTGGTTGGGAGGTGTAACTTTCGCTTGGAGGTGTAACCGGCCTGCAGGAAATCTTCATGCTGCACCGACCCTTCACTTCTGCTGCTTTGCTCGTCGATGAGTTTGATCTTTACTACCATCTTCATATATATAGTGTTCCTGGGTGTAATCATGTAGCATAAATTTTTTGTTGTGTAGCACGCTACCTTAAACTCTAAACCACGTCACATGCACATCCTGCAAAACCATGTTAGACGCCTCTAATCGGTTCATACAAGATTTTGAAACAAATCGAAGCTGCCAATGTCATCCATCAAGTATATTTTTTCAAGTCGCTAGATTAACTTTGCAGGGTGTATGAATACATGAGATAAAACATCTCGAGCCCGATACTGAACTTCGTCATAAGCAAGAATCCCGTGCAGATCATATATGCATTGCCCTTTAGTCTGTGAAACATCCATCTTTCTAAACTATGGCGAAACCCAAAGAACTGAAGCACATAGTTGATTTGTCAACCAGTATACCCAGGAGCATCATAGAAGGGTCGTGCATAGCCAAAACTTTGTACCAAAATTCCACCATGCCGTCAAGATCAGACCTACGCATACTCAAGGGAAGCAACAAGAACATCATGTAATATAATTCATCTACTAACCGCACAAATAATTTTCAACGATAGATCTCATCTACTACAAAATTATATTGTGCAATACCCATTCATCTCATGTATTCCTGACCGAAACATACATCTACTCATAGCACGACTTTGATACCACTGTAAGGGAATGCGACAGAAAATATATAAAATTCGTACTATGAACACACCAAGGACCACTATGAAGATGTATACAAGATTTGATTTGATCTCGTTACCAACTCGTAGCCCAATGGAAGTAGATTTGGTGCAGATTGTTGATGCAGATCCCCGCAGCTAGGAATTTAAAACCTCCCAACCACGTCGATTATCTCCCTCGAATTGTCCCTTGGACGGTCCATTGGAAACCCTCGGACAGAACATCGGGCATATCCTTGGACAGAACCTCAAACATAAGATCAAACTTTCAACCTAGGATCTACCGGGTTGCACACATCCACTATCAACTATCCGGTAGGCATGCACCATCCATAACTAGGCCATACCTGAGTCTAGACAGTCTTTCAGCAACACGAAACTATTTTTGGAGGGAAAGAATGGCAGATCATTACATGCCTTGTGGAGAGAAACTTGTGAGAGAGCTTGTGCATATGGAGAGCCCTCTCCACCTGTATTTATAATAGGGGTATGGGTTGGAGGCTTGGGGGAAAAGCCCGAAAAACGGGAAATATATTTTCCACCAAAATCCACATAAGGGGGGAATGGGAGCTCCATGAAGGAGCCCCTCCCTTGTGTCGGCCACACATGTTGCCCCCCTTGTGCGGGCCCCACCTCTCCATGTCACCGTCCACAATTGGGACACGGTTTTTCCACAACCAATTTCTCCAGAAAAATTACCGAAGGTCTAGAACATTTCTGGCACCGCCTAAAATAATTTTGGATGCGTTCCAAAACATTTCCGTTATGGTGATTTTTCTCCAAAACATATTCGATTACTCCAAAACATTTTTGTTTTTCTCTCCAAAACCTTTTTATCGTCTTCGAAACTTTTCCGACGACTTTCTCTTGGACTCCCTATGTATTGCTCAGCAAATAGATGACCCTTAAGTGTGTGACCCTGTAGGTTCGGTGAAGTATAAACATGATCGGAACTCTTTCTGATCAATGATCAGTAGAGGAACTGTGGCATCCATATTAACCCCTATACCCACACGAATGATTATTCGAGTGAACCTGTAGCTTCCGTGTGCTATTCCTATTACGCGATATGTTACAAAACATGATGTGGAATTTGATGGCTTCCCCATGAATCAACAACTTGTTCACTATTCCAGTTACCTCGTGACCAGTTTTGTTCCCTTTCCTCATTCCCGCGTTTCGGCATCCCTGTGATCAAATCACACTGTGTTTTCCAGTGATTATGGATACCATCACATCGAGAGGGCCCTAACAAAGTCTGTCCATCATCACAGGAGCAAATCTCAATCTTGAGTTATCTAGGTTCCATTCATACTTTTCCAAGAACCCGTAAGCAGCCGTAATAGCCACCCTGTTTCAGATAGGTTTAACAAAACCCAAAGTTCATGAAGCAATCATGAAGGAACTCGACACTCTCATGGTCTAAGAAATTATGCAAGCATTAACTTGTGATGGATCTATCTCATGGCGTAGCATAAATTTGGATCGATTCAACACAAGTGTTCTTCTAACATTGTGTCTTCAAAGTTTCCGGCATAGACATGCCCATGATTGGAAAATGTAATCATCATGCAACACCTGAGCTAGTCTTAGAGGCATGACTAGGAATAAATTTAGTATTTTTTATTCCATATGTGCGTATGGGTTTTCCTCTAACACTCTACGGATATACAGACTCAAGGACCATTGCAGTTATAGAATGGAAAATAACATAATTATGAATATGGAAATAAATAATAACATTTATTATTGCCTCTACATCATATTTCCTACACAACTGTCATCGACGCCACTACGACGCCAAACAGCGCCACCATCCTGCACGCGTCCATCAATATATGTCCATCGTCTAGATCTCGCTGCACCACGCAGCTGAGACCCGTCGTCCCCAATGCGGTAGATGCCCACCACACTGCTACCTTTGGAGCATGCATTGGTTTTCCCTCGAAGAGGAAAGGGTGATGCAACAAAGTAGTGTAAGCATTTCCCTCAGTTTTTGAGAACCAAGGTATCAATCCAGTAGGAGACTACACGCAAGTCGCCTAGTACCTGCACAAACAAATAAGAACCTTGCAACCAACGCGATAAAGGGGTTGTCAATCCCTTCACGGCCACATGCAAAAGTGAGATCTGATAAAGATAATAAGATAAATATTTTTGGTATTTTTGTTGTATAGATTGGAAAATAAAGATTGCAAAATAAATGGCGACAAAAATAGCTAGTTGACAAGAAACTAATATGATGTAAAGTAGACCCTGGGGCCATAGGTTTCACTAGTGGCTTCTCTCAAGATAGAATGTATTATGGTGGGTGAACAAATTACCGCCGAGCAATTGATAGAAAAACGCATAGTTATGATGATATTTAGGCATGATCATGAACATAGGCATCACGTCCGTGTCAAGTTGTCCGAAACGATTCTGCATCTACTACTATTACTCCACACATCGACCGCTATCCAGCATGTATCTAGAGTATTAAGTTCATAAGAACAGAGTAACGCATTAGGCAATATGACATGATGTAGAGGGATAAACTCAAGCAATATGATATAAACTCCATGTTTTTATCCTCGATGGCAACAATACAATACGTGCCTTGCTGCCCCTGCTGTCACTGGGAAAGGACACCGCAAGATTAAACCCAAAGCTAAGCACTTCTCCCATTGCAAGAAAGATCAATCTAGTAGGCCAAACTAAACTGATAATTCGAAGAGACTTGCAAAGATATCAAATCATGCATATAAGAATTCAGAGAAGAATCAAATATTGTTCATAGATAATCTTAATCATAAACCCACAATTCATCGGATCTTGGCAAACACGCCGTAAAAAGAATTACATCAAATAGATCTCCAAAGAGAGAACTTTGTATTGAGATGCAAAGAGAGAGAAGAAGCCATCTAGCTAATAACTATGGACCCGAAGGTCTGCGGTAAACTACTCACACATCATCGGAGAGGCTATGGTGTTCATGTAGAAGCCCTCCATGATCGAATCCCCCTCCGGCAGATCACCGGAAAAGGTATCTAGATGGGATCTCACGGGTACAGAAGGTTGCGGCGGTGGAAAAGTGGTTTCGTGGCTCCCCTGGATGTTTTCAGGGTATAAGAGTATATAGACGAAGGAAGTAGGTCGCTGGAGCTACCAGGGCCCCATGAGGGTGGGGGCAAGCCTGCCCCCCCTGGGCACGCCGCCCTACCTCATGGCCGCCTCGTTTCTTCCTTGACGTCCACCCCAAGTCTCCTGGATTGCGTTTGTTCCAAAAACGATCCCCGCGAAGGTTTCATTCCGTTTGATATTCCTTTTCTGCGAAACACTGAAATAAGCAAAAAAACAGCAACTGGCACTGGGCCTCCAGTTAATAGGTTAGTCCCAAAAAAATATATAAAAGTGCATATTAAAGCCCATTAAACATCCAAAATAGATAATATAATAACATGGAACAATTCCTGCTCGTCCTCGAGTAGGTAAATGATAAAAACAGAATTTTTGATGTGGAATGCTACCTAACATAATTTTCAATGTAATTTTCATTATTGTGGCATGAATATTCAGATCCGAAAGATTCAAGACACAAGTTTAATATTGACATAAAAATAATAATACTTCAAGCATACTAACAAAGCAATTATGTCTTCTCAAAATAACATGGCCAAAGAAAGTTATCCCTACAAAATCATATAGTCTGGCTACTGGCTATGCTCTATCTTCATCACACAAAATATTTAAATCATGCATAACCCCGATGACAAGCCACGCAATTGTTTCATACTTTTGATGTTCTCAAACTTTTTCAATCTTCACGCAATACATGAGCGTGAGCCATGGATATAGCACTATAGGTGGAATAGAATGGTGGTTGTGGAGAAGACAAAATGGGAAGATAGTCTCACATCAACTAGGTGTATCAACGGGCTATGGAGATGTCCATCAATAGATATCAATGTGGGTGAGTAGGGATTGCCATGCAACGGATGCACTAGAGCTATAAGTGCATGATATGAAAGCTCAAAAAGAAACTAAGTGGGTGTGCATCCAACTCGCTTGCTCACGAAGACCTAGGGAATTTTGAGGAAGCCCATCATTGGAATATACAAGCCAAGTTCTATAATGAAAAATTCCCACTAGTATATGAAAGTGAAAAAATAGGAGACTCTCTATCATGAAGATCATGGTGCTACTTTGAAGCACAAGTATGGTAAAAGGATAGTAGCATTGCCCCTTCTCTCTTTTTTGTCATTTTTTTAATTTGGGCCTTTTTCTCCCTCTTTTTATGGCCTCTTTTTCTTCGTCCGGAATCTCATCCCGACTTCTGGGGGAATCATAGTCCCCATCATCCTTTCCTCACTGGGACAATGCTCTAATAATGAAGATCGTCACATTTTTATTTACTTACAACTCAAGAATTACAACTCGATACTTAGAACAAAATATGACTCTATGTGAATGCCTCCAGCGGTGTACCAGGATATGCAATGAATCAAGAGTGACATGTATTAAAGAATTATGAACGGTGGCTTTGCCACAAATACGATGTCAACTACATGATCATGCAAAGCAATATGACAATGATGAAGCGTGTCATAAGAAACAGAACAGTGGAAAATTGCATGGCAATATGTCTCGGAGTGGCTATGGAAATTCCATAATAGGTAGGTATGGTGGCTGTTTTGAGGAAGGTATATGGTGGGTTTATGGTACCGGCAAAAGTTGCGCGGTACTAGAGAGGCTAGCAATGGTGGAAGGGTGAGAGTGTGTATAATCCATGGACCCAACATTAGTCATAAAGAACTCACATACTTATTGCAAAATTTTATTAGTCCGTAGAGGCAATCACAATCATACAGGCTAGACATCTAGGGTTTAGCCATTACGATCTCGTGGTAGATCAACTCTTGTAACCCATATACTCTACAAATTCAATCAAGCAGGAAGTAGGGTATTACCTCCATCAAGAGGGCCCAAACCTGGGTAAACATCGTGTCCCCCGCCTCCTGTTACCTTCGATCCTCAGACGCATAGTTCGGGACCCCCTACCCGAGATCGGTCGGTTTTGACACCGACAACTGCCCCCCAAAACAACTTAGCAGATAAGAAGGATGGCAAAGTGAACAAAGGTATATTTATACTTTACTAGTGTTCATAGTAGCCCCTGGGAATTTGTTACCGGTTCAGTTGCTAAGATTTGTAACTCAAAACGGGAGTTAAAAATGAACAGATACTAGTTAAGGGCAAAGTGATGATGTGTGTTGGAAGTGATTCCAAGGTTGATAAGATCACCATCGCACACTCCCTCTACCTTCAGGATTGGTGTTGGACCTAAAATAAATGTTATTTGATGTTTGCGTTGAGCATGAATATGATTGGATCATGTTTGTTGTGATACGATTATTCATTTAAGTCAGAGAATAATTATTGTTATGTTTACATGAATAAAACCTTCTATAGTCATACACTCAATATAAATGGTTTATTGAATCTCGATCATAGTGATACACATATTCATAATATTGATGCCAAAAGATGCAAAGTTGATACTAATAATGCAACATATTTGTGGCACTGTCGTTTAGGTCATATTGGTGTAAAGCGCATATAGAAACTCCATGCGGACGGACTTTTGGAATCACTTGATTATGAATCATTTGATGCTTGCGAACCATGCCTCATGGGCAAGATGACTAAGACTCCGTTCTCCGGAACAATGGAGCGAGCCGCTGACTTATTGGAAATAATACATACCGATGTATGTGGTCCGATGAGTGTTGAGGCTCACGGCGAGTATCGTTATTTTCTGACCTTCACAGATGATTTGAGCAGATATGGGTATATCTACTTAATGAAACACAAGTCTGAAACATTTGAAAAGTTCATAGAATTTCAGAGTGAAGTGGAGAACTATCATAATAAGAAAATAAATTTCTACAATCTGATCATGGAGGTGAATATTTGAGTTACGAGTTTGGCCATCATTTAAAACAATGTGGAATAGTTTCACAACTCACGCACCTAGAACACCACAGCATAATGGTGTGTCTGAACGTCGTAACCGTACTTTATTGGATATGGTGCGATCTGCGATGTCTCTTACCGGTTTACCACTATCATTTTTGGGCTATGCATTAGAGACAACTGCATTCATGTTAAATAGGGCACCATCTAAATCCGTTGAGATGACACCGTATGAACTATGGTTTGCCAAGAAACCTAAGTTGTCGTTTCTTAAAGTTTGGGGTTGCGATGCTTATGTGAAAAAACTTCTGCCTGATAAGCTCGAACCCAAATCGAAGAAATATGTCTTCATAGGATACCCAAAAGAAACTGTTGGGTACACCTTCTATCACAGATCCGAAGGCAAGATCTTTGTTGCTAAGAGTGGATCCTTTCTAGAGAAGGAGTTTCTCTCGAAGGAAGTGAGTGGGAGGAAAGTAGAAGTTGATGAGGTAATTGTACCTTCTCTCGAATTGGAAAGTAACTCATCAGAGAAATCCATTCTCGTGATGCCTACACCAACTAGAGAGGAAGCTAATGATGATGATCATGAAACATCAGATCAAGTTACTACCAAACCTGGTAGGTCAACCAGAGCACGTTTCGCACCAGAGTGGTACGGTAATCCTGTTCTAGAAGTCATGTTACTATACCATGACGAACCTACGAACTATGAGGAAGCGATGATGGGCCCAGATTCCGATAAATGGCTTGAGGCCATGAAATCTGAGATAGGATCCATGTGTGAGAACAAAGTGTGGACTTTGGTGGACTTGCCCGATGATCGGCAAGCCATTGAGAATAAATGGATCTTCAAGAATAAGACGGATGCTGATGGTAGTGTTACTATCTAAAAATCTCGACTTGTCGCAAAAGGTTTTTGACAAGTTCAAGGTGTTGACTACGATGAGATTTTCTCACTCGTAGCGGTGCTGAAGTCTGTCCGAATCATGTTAGCAATTGCCACATTTTATGAAATCTGGCAAACGGATGTCAAAAACAGCATTCCTTAATGGATTTCTTAAAGAAGAGTTGTATATGATGCAATCAGAAGGTTTTGTCGATCGTAAAGGTGCTAACAAAGTGTGCAAACTCCAGTGATCCATCTATGGACTGGTGCAAGCATCTCGGAGTTGGAATATATGCTTTGATGAGGTGACCGAAGCATCTGGTTTTTTATACAGACTTATGGTGAAGCCTGTATTTACAAGAAAGTGAGTGGGAGCCATGTAGCATTTTTGATATTATATGTGGATGACATATTGTTGATCGGGAATGATATAGAAGTTCTGGATAGTATAAAAAGGATACTTGAATAAGAATTTTTCAATGAAAGACCTCGGTGAAGCTACTTATATATTGGGCATCAAGATCTATAGAGATAGATCAAGACACTTGATAGGACTTTTACAAAGCACATTCCTTGATAAAGTTTTGAAGCAGTTCAAAATGGATCAGTCAAAGAAAGTGTTACAAGGTGTGAAGTTGAGTAAGACTCAAAACCCGACCACGGCAGAATATAGAGAGAGAATGTAAGGCATTCCCTATGCCTCGGTCATAGGTTGTATAAAGTATGCCATGCTGTGTACCAGACCTGTTGTGTGCCTTGCCATGAGTTTGGCAAGGGGGTACAATAGTGATCCAGGAGTACATCACTAGACAGCGGTCAAAATTATCCTTAGGTACCTAAAGAGGACTAAGAAAATGTTTCTCAGTTATGGAGGTGATAAAGAGTTCGTCGTAAAGAGTTACGTCAATGCAAGCTTTGACACCGATGTGGATGACTCTGAGTCTTGATCTGGATACATATTGAAAGTGGGAGCAATTAGTTAGAGTAGCTCCATGCAGAGCATTGTAGTCATAGAAATTTGCAAAATACATGCGGATCTGAATGTGGCAGACCCGTTGACTTAACTTCTCTCACAAGCAAAACATGATCACACCTTAGTGCTCTTTGGGTGTTAATCACATAGCGATGTGAAATAGATTATTGACTCTAGTAAACCCTTTGGGTGTCGGTCACATGGCGATGTGAACTATTGGTGTTAATCACATAAAGATGTGAACTATTGGTGTTAAATCACATGGCGATGTGAACAAGATTATTGACTCTAGTGCAAGTAGGAGACTGGAGGAAATATGCCCTAGAGGCAATAATAAAGTTGTTATTTTATATTTTCTTATATCATGATAAATGTTTATTATTCATGCTAGAATTTTATTAACCAGAAACTTGATACATGTGTGGATACATAGACAAAACACCGTGTCCCTAGTAAGTCTCTACTAGACTAGCTCGTTAATCAAAGATGGTTAAGTTTCCTCACCATAGACATGTGTTGTCATTTGATAAACGGGATCACATCATTGGGAGAATGATGTGATGGACAAGACCCATACATTAGCTTAGCATTATGATCATTCAGTTTAATTGCTATTGCTTTCATCATGACTTATACATATTCCTTTGACTATGAGATTATGCAACTCCCGGATACCGGAGGAATCCCTTGTGAGCTATCAAACATCACAACATAACTGGGTGATTATAAAGATGCTCTACAATTATCTCCGAAGGTGTTTGTTGGGTTGGCATAGATCGAGATTAGGATTTGTCACTCCGAGTATCAGATAGGTATCTCTGGGCCCTCTCAGTAATGCACATCATGATAAGCCTTGCAAGAAATGTGACTAATGAGTTAGTTGTGGGATGATGCATTACGGAACGAGTACAAAGACTTGCCGGTAACAAGATTGAACTAGGTATGAAGATATCGATGATCGAATATCGGGCAAGTAACATACCGATGACAAAGGGAATAATGTATGTTGTCATTATTACGATTTGACTGATAAAGATCCTCGTAGAATATGTAGGAACCAATATGAGCATCCAGTTTCCTCTATTGGTTATTGATCGAAGAGGTGTCTCGGTGATGTCTACATAGTTCTCGAACCCATAGGATTCGCACGCTTAACGTTCGATAACGATATTGTATTATGTGAGTTACGTGATTTGGTGACCAAATGTTGTTTGGAGTCCCGGATGAGATCACGGACATGACGAGGAGTCTCGAAATGGCCGAGAGGTAAAGATTCATATATAGGACGATAGTATTCGTACACCGGGAGTGTTCTGGGGGTACCGGGTACGTATCGGGTCATCGAAAGGGGTTCTGGGCAATCCCCGGCAAGCTATATGGGCCTAATGGGGCAAGAGGGGAACACACCAGCCACTAAGGGGCTGATGCGCCCCCCCCCCCCATATGGGCTGGCCAAATTGGAGAAGGAAAGGAAAAAGGGAATATGATTCCCCCTTCCCCCTCTTCCCTTCCTACTCCGAATAGGAATAGGAAAGGGGGAGGCCAAATTGGGAGGACCCCAAGTAGGATTCCTCCTACTTGGGGCGCCCCCTTGGCTGCCTCTCCTCCCCTCCAACCTATATATATGTAGGGGGCACCGCTGGAACACATAACAAACATTGTTAGCCGTGTGCGGCGCCCCACTTCACAGTTTACGCCTCCGATCATATTCACATAGTGCTTAGGCGAAGACCTACGCGGATCACTTCACCATCACCATCACCACGCCGTCGTGCTGATGGAACTCTCCCTCGACGCTTTGCTGGATCAAGTATTCGAGGGATGTCATCGAGCTGAACGTGTGCAGAACTCGGAGGTGCCGTACGTTCGGTGCTTGATCGGTCGGAACGAGAAGAAGTTCGACTACATCAACCGCGTTGTCAAACGCTTCTTCTTTCGGTCTATGAGGGTACGTGGACAAACTCTCCCCCTCTCGGCGACCGAGGCAGATTCCGACGAGAGCTCCAGAGCGGCCTGTAGCCGGCCGGCAACCATCCTGCTGCGTCGAGGTGATCATCGCGGCCTCTTCGCCACCACGAGCGCAAGGTGTTTGACCTTTTGCCAACAAAGGTATGGACAGTGGAGACGAGTTTTTCTACCATCACTTCCTTTGTTCATCGGACGATTCGTCATCGGATGATGACGATCTTGTGGTGGCTGCACTGGTCGTTCACGACCATATTCAACGGCAGCTTCCTCGGTACAGGGGGTCAGTCCCTGGCCGTCCTCCCAACCTGAACCGCAACAGGGAGAGAGGCCACGCCCTGCTCTATGCAGATTACTTTGCCAACACCCCGCTCTTCAGGCCGGATAAATTTCGTCGCCGTTTTCGTATGGCCAGGCATGTGTTCACTCGTATCCGAGTGGGAGTGGTTGCTCATGACCCATACTTCGAGTGCAAGACGGATGCCCTTGGCAAGCTTGGATTCTCCTCCTACCAGAAATGCACCGTGGCCATCCGCATGCTTGCATATGGAATTCCAGGCGATCTGGTGGATGAGTATGTGCGTATGAGTGAGACAACATGTCTGATATCAATGTACAAGTTTTGCCAGGCTGTGATCGAGGTCTTTGGCCCAGAGTACTTGAGGCAGCCAACTGCCGCTGATACAGAGAGATTGTTGGCGACCAACACAGCTAGAGGCTTTCCAGGTATGCTTGGCAGCATAGATTGTATGCACTGGGAATGGAAGAACTGTCCATTTGCTTGGCAGGGCCAGTACAAGGGGCATATTAATGGGTGCACTGTCATATTAGAAGCGGTGGCATCACAAGATCTTTGGATATGGCATTCTTTCTTCGGCATGGCAGGTTCTCACAATGATATCAACGTGCTGCAGCGTTCTCTAGTCTTCGCGAGGCTTGCAGAAGGCCACTCCCCACCTGTCAACTTTGAGATCAACGGCCACCATTACAACAAGGGATACTATCTAGCAGATGGTATATATCCTCAGTGGTCAACTTTTGTGAAGACAATCTCGAAACCCCAAGGTGAGAAGAGAAAGAGATTTGCCCAAATGCAAGAGAGTGTTAAAAAGGATGTGGAACGTGCTTTTGGTGTGCTTCAATCCCGGTGGGGTATCATTCGAAACCCTGCACTGTCATGGGATCAAAGGAAGCTTTGGGAGGTGATGACTGCTTGTGTGATCATG
Organism: Triticum dicoccoides; assembly: GCF_002162155.2. Lineage (NCBI taxonomy): Eukaryota > Viridiplantae > Streptophyta > Magnoliopsida > Poales > Poaceae > Triticum > Triticum dicoccoides. The sequence goes on along the minus strand of NC_041388.1, from coordinate 709,732,100 downwards.
CACAACATGATCGTCGAGGACGAGCATGATGAGAGTATCTTCGACCAAGGATTTGATTATCAAGGTGAAAATATTGAGCCCCTGCACCAAGACCCGGCCACATTTGAACAGTTTGCCCAATTCCACCGTGAGATGCGTGATTGGCACACTCATGTGAATCTTCAAAATGACTTGGTTGAGCACGTGTGGGATCACGTTAGCAACCAATAGATGTATTTGTCCATTTTATGTTCAGTCAAGACAATTTCAATTGGGTTGTAAAACTATTTTAATTTTCAAACAAATATTTGGGTTTGAAACTAGTTTTAATGTAAATTTGGGCAATTCATGGCCCTGACGGACAGGATGGGGCAAAAGGATACGGCCGCGCGCTGGGCGGACGGCCACCGCATCCCAGGACAGGCCCGGACACGACCCCAAATTCCTATCCAAAGGGACAAAAACAGGACAAAACGGACGTCCGTTTGGGATCGCGCGGTGGAGTTGGCCTTACACTGCTCTCTGTAGACACCAAATCGGAGTATGGGTACTTCATGAAGCATCCGACTCATGTCCAACGACAGAGTGGACACTAAAGCATGAGGCTATCCTCAAACCCTCAATTGAGCGACACTACTTCTGAGTTAATAGACAAGAAGAGATTACCAAGTAATGGAACTTACACCGTGCTGGTCATATTTGGGTGCAGACGATCATAAAATATCATGGCTTCGGCTCTGATAACAATAGTGACATTGATGATTGAGTAAAAGAAGGGGCATCTATATAAGAGGCCGAGAAGACTCACATATATTTGAAAATGAGCCTCGATTTGACTTGTTGGGATTCCATTCTTATAAAGAGATTGCTTTCTTGGGGCAACATTTTGTTGGGTTTGTGTGCTTCCTTTCTAGCTCTAAGTTGTAGTACGTGGGGTCATTGACACGATTGGATGTTCCCACATTCTAGTGGCCAAGCCACAGAGTTATTCATATGTACTCCATGGATGGATGATCTGCTTTCAGTAAACCATAATGATGATGACATATTGTTACTGGTTTTGTATTATCTCAGGAAAGTACAACTATTTTAAGGGCCCTATTTCTACTCTCGTCTCGGGCACCTTAAATATCAGGACCGGGCCTGTTTAGGTCAATAGACTGTGAGGAATCTCGGGAGGAACTCTAGTGCCTAGCTCTTTTACTTTTGTGTACGCATAAACTGCCAAAGATAAAAATGTGAGGCGCCTTGCCTGTCGTTTTCTCTCCGTCGCACTAAGCTAGCTCTTTTGTGTACGCGTAAAACTGCCCAAATATAGCCATAAGTTCTTTTCCGCAAATATCTTCAAATTTTCCATATGCATGAATG
>NC_041388.1:709718246-709730378 GCF_002162155.2 Triticum dicoccoides | reverse complement strand
GCTTATTACATTGAAGAGCTTAGTACATAAAATGATTACTAATACATAGTTTAAGCAGCTTTATTCTTGTGATGCTAATGTGGATCCCTCTTATATTCTTTCTCTTGTGTGTTCACTTGTGAATGATGGTATGAACGCTGACCAGCGTAAACCATTTTTCTCAGAAAGAAGTTAGTGATGTCCTTTTCCAGATTGGACCATTAAAAGCTCCAGTTCAAGATGGTTTTCCGGCAGATTCTTTCAGAGAACTGGGGCTTGATCTAGAAGGATATTATTCGAGCTATCAATCATTCTTTAATATCAGGATTGTGGCAGCAGATATCAATGATACAGCTATTGTACTTGTTTCAAAAGTGAAGAATCCTCAGTCAATTAAAGTTTTTAGGCTGATCAGTTCGGGTGCTATTTTTATCGGTTTTGGAACCATCTAGAAACTTTCGGTCCAGTTTTTCCTATTTGTTGTTTCTTTTGTTCACAAATTTCCTTCTTTTTTTACATTTCTCAGTTTCTCTCTCTTCGCCTTTTCCAAATTTCTTTCTGCATATTTTTCTAGATTCACGTTTTCCAAAATTGTTCCAACAATTTTAGAGAATATTCAAGTTTTTGAAAAAGATTTCGTGTTTGACAATTTTTTCCAAATTTCAAAAAATATCAGATTTTCAAACAATGAAAAGTCATTAGAAATGTTTAAAACTTTTTAAAAAATGAGGTTCACATTCCATCATAAAATGTTGCATTTTTAGGTAATATTTACTTGCGATAAAAGTAGTATTAAAAATGTTCTTTTTTCTCAAAAAACATTGAATTTTTTAAATGTTTTTTGTTTTCAAAATTTTGTTCACGGTCCTTATAAAATGTTTTCATGATTTCTCAGAAAAATGTTTGTCCTTTCGCAAATCACTTTTTCAAATAAGTACGTAATTTTTTTTAAATAGGCTCAAAATTTCCGAAAATATTGCCTTAAAAATATTTTTATGCTAAAAATAGATGAAAAGAAATGCCAAATAAAAAACTACCTGAAGAAAAAGCTTGGTACACTGTCGGCTTGCTATAGTAGCCGAGTCGTTACAATGCCTAGCTCGATCTAGGGCACTGACTCGTTTCACAAAGCTGCCAATGGGTCGGCCCAGTCGGGGTGGGTGAGGCCGGTGGTGGGCTTCCGATCCGAGTGTTCCTCTTCGATGCTCTAAGCGGCGCTTAGCCCAGTTAGCGTTAGAAGGCGCGCGGTAGTGGGCCGGCACAGCAACAAGCGTCCAGAGGTTCAAAGAACAAAAGGCAAGAAAAACTTGCAATATGTGGGCTTCGAACCCACATTCCATTGACGACGGAATTCACACTACAACCACTGAGGCATGATAACTTCGTTATGCTCTATCCAAAATCCGATTTATTTAACCCATGTCTCAGTCCCAGCACAAATTATTTGGAAAAAGAAAACGAAAATTTGGACAAGAATTCACGAAGTTTAAAGGTCATCTATTTTGAATAAAAATTCACGCAATTTTAAAGAAATGTTCACAAAAATAAAAAAAGTTCATCCATTTTGAAAACAAATTCATTCATTTTGATAAAAACATTTCATGGATTTGAAGAAAATAATCATCAACTTTGATAAAAGTAGTTAACGAATTAAAAATAAGTTCACTGATTTGAAGAAAGTTCATTGATTTTGACATGTGGTCTTTTTTGGCAATTCTGTTGGCCAGGGGGTCCTTTTGGACAAGAAAGAAAGGGCTCGTGAGGCCAAGGCAGCAGAAGAAGCTGGCGATGGAAAAGGAAAATATCCACGCTGGACTCAGTAGATTCTTGTGGTAGTATTTTAAATTTCGCAATCATTTGTATCTTTATTTCTGCATTTTAATGTAGCTTTATTTCAGGAGTTAAATGTAGGTTTATTCCTACAATGTATCTTATTTTCAGTTGTGCCGTGTCGTAATGGAAAAAAATATAGTTTAAGAAAAAAGTAGTGACATTTTCTTTTCCTCCACTAATATCGAACATCGTGCAACAACTAAAAAATAAAATTAAGATAGAACATAATGCCCTACAATAAGAGAGTACAAACTAATAATGCAAGTACATCTGAATTAAACGGTAGAACTGGAATAAAACTACATGAAGGCATCATCGTCATCCTCCATCGATGCAGAACTCTTGCCCTTCGAGGATGTAGAACTCTTACCCTTGGACGATGCAGAACTCTTGCTCTTCGAGGATGCAGTACTCTTGCCCTTAGACGATGCAGAACTCTTGCCCTTTGATGATGCAGCACCCGGAAGTGGCGGCATGAAGATATCATCTTCATCCTCGCTCTCCTCAGTCCATAAAAATGGATGATTTTCTGCAGTCCTTCTGAAAGTTTCACTCTTCGGCTCCACTACATTCTTCCACCTTGCACGCAACCTAAGAAGTTCTTTACGTACCTCCTCATAGGTCCTTTCAGGCCACCCAGACCTACGTAATTGGTGAGCCAACTCATTCATTATGGTGTCACTACCGGTGAGTTCGTCCCATGGAACTATCCTATTGTCCATCCTGAAATCGGTAGCTAGCCTCAGAAGAGTCCTGCTCATCCCAGGGTGAAAACTACGATCGAAAGGATAATGGGACATCTCGACTACACTACACTCGAATGCTTATCCACCTCCGTCTGAAGGGGGTTTTATAGGTAGAGAGGAGAAAATGGCGGGAAAGAACGAGTGCAGTGGAGCGGGATAGTATGGCGGGAGATATAGGCGGGAAAAATTGTTCCTGACTGGTGCATTTTTATTTCAGCAAACATAGATGTTCAAATCGAAAAGTCTGATACACACATATATAGATACAATGGGTCGCGCACGTGCATAGATGAATCACCCTACTTTACGATGACCACCTGGCCTTTCCTTACGACCGGAAGGTGACAAGCGATTAGGTGGCCGGGTCACACGAAGACCGCGGCCGTACTCCAATTCGGCTTCATGTGTCTGCGAGTCCTGCGTAGGTGGTGGAGTCGCGGATCCTTGTTGCGAACCTGAAGCGTAATTGTAGGCGTATGGTTGTGACTCCGGGGGGATAAAAGATGGGCCAATAACATCCCCTCCGAAGAACTCTGTAACTAATGATGTAACCGTGTCGCCAAGATCATGTGATGCTCCCCGGAGGCCTGTGTTGACGCCATGATCATGTGATGCTCCCCGGAGGCCTGTGTTGACGCCGCGTTGGGTGTTCTCATCGCCCCAATTAACATCAGGTGTGTCCTGCACATAGAAACATTTTAAACAAACTGTTAGAGGATAATATATGATATCATTGTAAATGCATTGAAATGTAAACATGACTACCTGAGCATATCCCTCTCCTATACTGTCTGGCCATTGTACTTGGTGCTGGTTTAAATCTGGTACACGAGTCTCCTCGGGCATGGGGATCCCTCGCGTGGAGAGAAACGGCTGAGATCCCTCACCTTGGGTGTATGCATCATATCCTGTGTACGCATATGGGTTAGGGGAAAGAAACTGCTCGGGCATCGAATCCAAGCCCGTGCCATGGTCCTGAGATGTTTGCCCCTGACGAAGCTGCATCGAAGAAGAGCGATGCAGTGGCAGAGATGAGTCATGTCGTGGCAATGTCGTTCTAGTACTCGGACCCTCCCCCCATTGCTCATGGCTCGTACGCGCCTCGCTCGGTCTGGACGACGGTGCCGCACTCGGTCTGGCTGACCTCGCTACCGGCATGTATGCTCCAGTGGCAACGTCGTCGCCTCTACCGCATCTGAACTTCTTTGCCACGAATTGTTGCAAAAGTTTCTGGAATGTCTTGCGATATGGGCCCTGGGCCGGCATGCTATCCGTAGCCATCTGCCCTACTTCGTTGACATTTTCAAGCTGAACAATATTTGAATGTTATTTAGTTCAAATGATTATGAAATGATGGACCTAAAAAAGTTACAAGTGATTACCAGGTGGTCACGATAGTAAGCTGCATGCAGCTCAACATGTCTCCGCGCCTGCTCCTCTTGTGTGAGATGTGTTGGTATAGTAGCTGGCTGACTGGCCAGGCTAGCACGTGTGTTCATGCAGTACCACTGCTTGTACGCTTGATCTGTACTTCCATCGTACGGCCTGCAAAATTAAATAATTACATAAACCATTGTGATGAAAGCAAAGCATCTTCACGCATCGTATGATCATCGTAAAAAAATAATATACATAAAATATACCTAAGTTGACGCACTATATCTGCTAGCGCTTCATTTGTCCACTTGTGTACCCATTCACTGTTCTCTTCCCTCCAATCGTATAAACTCCAACCCCTGCCCATATTGGTTAGCCTGCAAATTATGTAACAAAGTGTGAGTTTAGTAAATTAAAAATGACACTAACTATTTAGGGATGTCACATCTTACTTATGTGTTTCCTCGTCGATACGTCTGGGAAAAGGTGGTGGAATTTCTTGATAGAGACCGAACTGTCTCATTACACGCTCTGGGTTGTAAGGTTCAACACACCACAGGAACAATAAGTTGCAGCGAGTCAGCCAGAATGCACTATCGGTCAACATGCCTGGTGTGAAGTGTCGAGCATCAAAGATCATTTTTAGCTGGTCCTGAGTCCACGGGTTCCATGTGACTTCTGCCTCATCAAGTATCTCAAACTGCTGGTGGTACATAGGGTAACAATTTTTCGCAATATCTGGAGACCAACGTTTCCGTGCCTTTGTCCACCTGGTGGCCATAGTTGCGCTAGCATCCTCGCCAAAGTCATATGGGTATATGGGTTGTACTATACGAGGTCGTCCTACAGGGAGGTATTCCCAGGACCACAACTGTAGAAACTCATAGGCGACACAAAGTAATGGAGCTTTTTGTGCGAAAGAGGTTTTTTGCGTGGCATCACACAAGCCTCTGTATGTATGAGATAGCATGGCAGAACCGAAGCTGTATTTTGGCTGCTCGGGTAAAGGTTCATCTACCATATTCTCTGCAATGTAGATGAGACCAGGGACAACAACGTCCCCATGTGAATTTGGAAATAGATTTCTGAGGAGCCACAACAAATATGCAAACAGATGTCTTTTTCTCGTCTCCTCATTGCCGAAGCTAGATAAATGAAGAAAGTTATCACGAAGCCAGACGAGTGGGATGCCCCGAGGGTTACCAGAACGTTGTGATTCTGGCATTTCCATCCCAAGACGGGCTGCTATATCTAATGCCCAAGATGGAGACACTCGTGGAGAGACTACCGGCTCACCTCTAATTGGTAGAGCAGTGATCATAGAAACATCTTTCAGTGTAGGTGCAAGCTCCCCAAAACGAAAGTGAAAGGTGTGGGTTTCAGGTCTCCACCGGTCAACGAGGGATGTCAAAAGGGATGGGTCCGAACGTACTTGGTCGTCGCATGATGTGAGCCTAGCAAAACCTTGTAGTCCATAAGCGTCAAGGTGAGCAAGGAAATGATTGTGTATTGGCCATGTTTTTTTTATGGTTCGAAGTCTGAAAGGCCGATAATCATGCTTAGTATTTGGTTTCAAAAATAGGTGGCAACGGTGCCCGGCGTCATGGGGCCCCTGCAAAAGCACTGGCACTTCACCCATAACCTGCACACAAACATACAAATATAAAGAGAATTACGAGGAAGACAGAAATACAAATGCAAATCAAAATTAACTTAAAAAATACAAAGAGATACGATTTACATTAATTATCTGAAGTTAACATCAGGAGTACAATAATACAAAGAGAATCAATTTAAATTCAATATAAGTACACATAACGAGTAGAAATATAAATAGACATGGCGAGTACATATATATCAACATCATGCGTTGTTGTTGGCTCGATACGGGCAGTCTTTGCGTGAATGTCCAGTACACCTGCAAACGCGGCATCGCCTTGGTTCTCCCATCTGGCTATGGTCCATGTCATTGCGATGACGCCTAGACTGACGTCGTCCCTTTGCGGTTCTCATCAAGTCGGTGTTCGGAACCTATTTCGGCCCATCTGGCCACAACATTTTGTAGTTCATATCAATGCCCCAAGTCCAGAACTCACCGTTCCAAGTGTTGTACAGATTGTACATGTTGAAGTACGGCGATATGTATGGCTCGACGCTGATTTTTTGAACAGGAGCCGCCCGGAGCACATGACTGCAAGGGTAGCCCTCAAGCTTGGGCTTGTTACAAGTGCACTCACAGGAGGTTGAGCCAAGGGTGACAGCTTGCTTTTTTGATCCTCTGTGGTGACCCTTAACGTACTTGGCTCGCACATTCACCTCCCACTTATTTCTAAGTGCGTCCACTTTCCTGCAGCCATGACTTTGGGACTTCTTTGCTTTCTCGTCCAGATGTCTTTGCATCTTCTCGGACCATGGCTTGTTCAATTCAACTTGTGCTTTGGCGACGGTAACCCTGTCTGCAAAGTATGACAGGGTCCGGTTCCAAGTTTCTTCAATTAGGGCTGTGATAGGCAGTGCTCGCACCCCTTTAAGAACACCATTGTACACCTCTGACATGTTGCTGGTCATTATTCCATACCGAGCCCCGGTGTCGTGAGCCTGCGCCCACTTCTCCAAATGAGGGCAATTCTCGGTGATCCACTGGCTCAAATTTATGGTCGTCCTACGACCCCTTCGGTCTTCTCTCTGCGGCAAGGCCGCGCGGTCGATCTCACCATTGATACCTGCCCATATCGCATTCATTTTGGCTGGAGTTTTTTGCATGCACATCCTCTTGAATAACTTGAACCAATCCTTGTTTTTGAATTTGGAGTAAAAGTTTGCTGCCAAATGCCTCATGCACCACCTTCCCTCTAGATCGGGCCAGCCCCACTCTTCTTCCGACGCCTTAATTATTTCAAGAGCGCTTAATAATCCAGTGTTGCGATCAGAAATGATGCAAACACCTTTACGCTCTTTCACGACACCAATCTTCACGCAGCTCAGGAACCACAACCAGCTATCTTTGTTCTCGCTCTCGACCAATGCATATGCAATAGGAAGAAGCTGATTATTTGCATCCGCTGCAATCGCCACCAATAGTGTGCCCTTGTACTTTCCAGTGAGAAAGGTACCATCAACAGATAATACCGGGCGACAGTGCCTGAAGGCTTGTATAGTCTGGCCGAATGCCCAGAATAAGCGATCCATGATTAGCTCACCCGGGTTCATTGGGTTTGGACGTTCTCTCCGCCAAACTTGAGTCCCCCTATTAGCACTTGCTATTTGATGAAGCATTCTAGGGGCATAAGAATATGCCTCCTCATAGGTACCATACAAGTTCTTGAATATATTTTCCTTCGCACGCCTAGCCTTGCTGTAGCTAACAGGGAATCCAATTAGATCCTCTGCATCTTTTTGCAGAGCCCTAACACTAATGTTGAGACTTTCCTGCACAATTGTTTCCATCGTCTGTGCCACAAATTTTGCTGTCACATTGCAGTGATCTGAAAGAGTCCCAGTTTGCTCACAGGTATGCTCCACTATTTTTGTGATATGCCATGACTGACATACCCCAGGCTTCAGTCTAGCGAGAACTCTTCCGCGGCAACCTTTCGCGGTGTGGATGCATATGACCTTCAACTCTTTTTTATCAGACTGCTTCACTCTATGCTGGCAGTGGATGCCGATTGCATAGCTACCCATTGCCTGGTAAGCAGACTTCTTATCTGGGAAAACTTGCCCAACCTCCAGGCTTCCCGCTCCTAGGCCAGAAGCAGAGTGAAATTCGTTGGTGATGCTCATATCCTGTAAAAACCCAGGTTGCAGTGCCGCCGCAACCGCCCTCTGAGGAGGAACATCTTCTTCTCCGCTTGACTCCGAAGACGCAGAAGAATGATCATCATCATCTAGCGCCTCCGGCAATCCCTCCACGTGTTCGCTCATGTCAACGGCCGCCGACCAATATCCTGTGTCATACACAGGCTGGCTGCCCGTCGGTTCCGATGGGCCGATGCTAGGGGCTGATGTGATGGCCAACTCGACCTCACCACCCCTGCTACTGCATCCGGCAACATCAGTGACTGAAATGAACTCCACATACACCATCGGCTGACCATACATTGAGTTATTGGGATTGCTTGCAAACCTCATGTACGACCCCCACGACCGATCACCTGTGACAGGCCGCAAACCCCAACGGGCAACTGTCCCATCATTTCCTCCGTCAACGACGAAGGCCTCCATTGTCATTTTTTTTCCTGCATCACTAGGCCAAACACCGCTCGGATGCACCTTCTAACCGCTGCGTAACCCACGTTGACCATGTCTCTCATCACTACTGTAGTCGACTCGCAGAAGGACACATCCACCCCGCATGGACCGTCGCGTAAGACGTTCCCATAGTACACTACTAAATTTTCCATAGTACCTAACCAACATACATGTTACATTTCAAATAATTAGTAACTGAACATTTAGTAACGATGACAACATTTACATATCTTATGACTAAAATAATAACCGTATTTTCGTTATAAATATTCGGTTTGTTTTTAGAATCAGTTGCTTAGACTTTAAGGGGTTGTTTGGTTAACGGGTATTTACAGATCTATTTTTCTCAAACTTGTCTATGAGCGTAACAAACTAAAACTCTGTTTGCTTTTCTCTAACTACCCCAAAAATATCCTAAAATAGTTCTCGTAACATGCAAAAACTTAACTTCTGGAAAAACGACTATTAGTAAAATATGGTTTTCTACATAATTTCCTTACAACAGGTTATGACAAAACTGAGGGTAAGTACTCGCTATTCAAACAACCACTAAACATAATATTACGATAATAACATTTAAATATCATATGAGTGTCATTTTTCTTACAACAGGTTATGTCAAACTATTTTTCTTACAACATGTTATGACAAAACCCATGGTAATTACTCGCTATCCAAACAACCAGTAAACATAATAGTACGATAATAACATTTTAATATCATATGAGTAAAACATTTAGTTTCTTTCGGCTTTATATAATTTTTTTCACATCATACGATAACAATCATTTATCTACAAATAATAATATTTACAGCAACATGCACATTATTCACAATAGTACATCAATACAAAAAATATTAACAAAATTACAGTGTCATTTTTTTACCTTAGCTCCAATATGGATGTGCTTGCAAATGCAATTAAGCGTCAAAATAGTTCCAATAAATATCCGTCGCCAGTACTATATGAACGGAGTCAACCTGTTATCACATTAACATCAATATTACACACGGATTTTTCTTCCTGCTAACAAAATGGAAACACAATTTCTTCAATCATGTCTTCTCCTCCTTGTTTGTTACTAAGATGAATTATTTTACCTAATTACATACATCATTAAGTACATTAGCACCTAATCTTAACATATAAAATTTAGATTATTGCGACATAACTATAGACTTATTAATAAACATACCGCATAAAATAACATACCACATGAAATAACATACCACATGCAATAAAAAATATTGTAAATGTTGTATCTGTCGTCTGAAATTATTTCTAACCTCTACGCACTAACATTGCATAGCTAATGACGAGCTAAAAGACTAACTAATTACCACCCTGCATGCACAAATAAATAAATGTATTGCAAAGCTCATACCTTGATCTTCAACTTCGTACTTCACTTTCGCAACGCAAATCCTACTCCTCAAGCTCTAAATGACTCCAAATGACTCCTTCAAGTGCTAAAATTATGCCTAAAACAACAGAGAATACACACTTAGGAACTAATAAAACAGAACAAAAACATCATGCATGTGAACGAAACCAACAAAAATGGATAGATCTTACCTTAATCTAACTTTTCTTCAACTTCATCATCTTCGAAATCAAACTCCAAATCGACCAAAATCACGAGTAAAAGTGGCTACCTAGTTTTCCTTTCTGTCTATGTATGCGCTCAGAGAGAGTTAAGAGGTAGAGGAGGCAACCAGAGATATGCGAGAGAGAGTGTATGCGCACGGAGTCGCGGATGTGCGTTTAAAAAGAAGAGGACCACTGTATTGTCGGCAGAACAAACCAAAACTCACCTACCACGGCATCGGATTTCAGCATCGCGGTGTCTCATCATACGCAGCAACAACAACGCCTGAGTGCTGTCGCTTCGGCTGGAGAAATAGACGGAAGCGAGAATCACGCACAGCTTTAATTAGTGTCGTTTACGTAGCAATCAGTACTACAAAGTTTAGGCGGGAATCCAATCATCGAAACTTGTGGCAGGCAAAACAAGGAGCTGGGAAAAGCAGCGCCCGTGAAAATCTGCGCCACCGGAATCAGCGCCGCACGGGAATCAGCGCCGTCTGCGCCGTTGTCAGGCGTGCAGCAGCAGTTTCGCCGCCTCCTGCAGTGGCGACCTGGCCCACAGGCGGGGCCCGCGAGCATCACAAGTGGTCGGCCCGCGCCCGACAGCGGCCACAGAGGCCGCCTCACTAGGTGGCGGCGTGGCCCACCAGGCCTGGCCGTTCCGTCCGGGCTCGGCGCACTGTGCTGACACGGTTATTTCCCGCGCGGCCGCCTCCGGCGGTGGCGGCCAGGCCCGCCGCCTCATCCGGTGGCGGCAGGTGCCACGTGTCGCCTGCCGCGCTTGCCGCCACTGCTGAGGGGGTCCTTTTTGTCAATGTTTTTGACATGTGGTCTTTTTTGGCAATTCTGTTGGCCAGGGGGTCCTTTTGGACAAAAAATCCTTCTGCTAGATCCTAACGGCATCTACAACCGAGAATAGCTAATCCGAGGCCCTATACACCGTGGATGCGTCCATGGACACTTAAATAAAGCATTCACAACCACAATCTTTTTTCTAAGTATCAAATCCATGCAAATAGCATCCTTGATGATTTTGCGGCGGCAACTGGGCTTGTCATCAACTTCCACAAGAGCACGGTGGTACCCATGCACGTCCCCGAGGATGATCTTCAGGACATGGTTCATATCTTGTGCTGCCAAGTGGAGAGTTTTCCTCAGGTCTACCTTGGGCTTCCTCTCTCCAAGCGCAAGCTGACGATGGGCGACTTCCTCCCACTCATCGCCAAGGCCGAGCGTTACATGTCCAGATGGCGGGCGCAGCTCCTCTCCTTTGGGGGTCGACTTGTCCTGCTCAACGCCGTCAACGACTCGCTGCCCACCTACATCATGGCGGCTATGGAGCTGCCGCCGTCGGTGCTGCGCGCTCTGGATGCTCTTCGGTGCTCCTTCCTGTGGGCTGCTGCGGATAGGGCGTCGGGGGCCCAGTGCCTTGTTGCTTGGGAGCAGGTGGTCCGCCCCAAGAGCGAGGGAGGACTGGGGGTGCATGCTCTCCCGGTCCAGAACCGCTCTCTCCTGCTGAAGCTGCTTCACCGCCTCCACTCTCAACAGGACTCGCCATGGGCCACTTGGGTTTGGTCCGAGATCGGGCGCTCCCCTCTCACCCCGCTGGTGGCGTCGACCCCCCTGGCTCCCACTGGGCCTCCCTGGCGGGGCTCATGCCGACCTACAGGGCGATCTCCACGGTCCAGTTGGGGGACAGGTGCACCACTGCCTTCTGGTTGGACGCTTGGCTCCCAGGAGGCGCCCTGGTGTGGCGGCTGCCTTCGCTGTTTTCCCACACCACTGCGCCGGAAGCCTTTGTGGCCCAGGTCCTGCGTCTCGGCATCGACGTGGTGCTGGTCCCGCGCCTAAACCATGCTAGGGGGCGCGAGCGTGCCGAGCTGCTTCGGATCGTTGGTGCCGTGACCCTTTCTGGGTCGCCCGACGAACGGTCTCTGCGCTCTAGCTGTGCCAAGGGCTCACTCCTCTCATCGGGCGGCGTCTACCAGCTGTTCCACTTCGGTGGGCTTGGGGTGCCTTTCGAGGCCTTTGTCTGGGGCAGCTTCGCCCCCAGCCGGGTCCGTTTCTTTGCTTGGCTTCTGGTGCAGGCCAGGATCCACATTAGGGACGTCCTCCTTCGCAAGCACATCGTCGACACTGCCGGAGCAGGGTGCCCCCTTTGCTCCACTCCCCTCGAGACAGCTAATCACCTCATCTTCGGGTGTGCGTTCGCCCAACGCTTCTGGACTGTGGTCGGGAAGAGCTCCCTTGAGACTACCTCCGTCCGTTCGCTTCACCTCCTCACCCTGCCGCCTCGGGTGCCGGCGGGGTCGGGGCCCACCTTCCTGCTGCTCTGCTGCTGGCAACTTTGGAAGCACC
>NC_041388.1:709711167-709717882 GCF_002162155.2 Triticum dicoccoides | reverse complement strand
AAAATTCAAAAAGAAAAATCCATGCAAATACATAGACATCGATCATTTTGGTCAAACATAGTTTAGTGCACATGAATACAAATTATTCGTACTCCCTCCGGTCCTTTTTAGTTCGCATATAAGATTTGACTGAAGTCAAGCCTCGTAAAGTTTGACCAACTTTATATAAAAAAGTACCAACATTCACAATCTGAAATCAATATCAATAGATTTGTCATGACTTAAAGTTTCATATTGTATAACTTTAGCATGGCAGATGTTGATATTTTTTCATATAAACACGGTCAAACTTTGTGAAGTTTGACTTCAGATAATTCTAATATGCAGAGTAAAAAGGACCGGATGGAGTACTAAATAGTCCTGTGATGCCAGTGTAACGATTCGGCTACTATAGCAAGGAGGACAGTGTAGCGAGTTCAAACATAAATATTGTTTATAGTGCATAATCGATAAACTAAAAGCAAAATTTACCGATTTTCAGTGTGGACCCAAATGTGTTCCACAAGGTCATCCAGAAGTTGCATAAACACATGTTGACCTCGCAGTTGTCCATGCATCTCCAGAAAAAGGCAATGCTCTCTTCCTCTTGTTTCGGGAGTCATGCAAAAAAAAAGGAAAAAATCAATCATAGAAGTAGCCACCTATCCTTTTCGAGGACAACAACTTCTGCTGGGTCTTAAAGTTTGTTAGGACGATCCTACTACATCGGAGGACTTATTAATACATATTCCATTCCTAATCCAAGTACGGTGCAAAAAAAAAGGATATTAATTTGCACTATTTCTCGTACAAGATGAGCCTGATTAGTACGTACTGTGGTATTAGTTATGATCTTCGGATGGCTCTTCTACCTCGACCGCCTTAACACCCGTAAGAACTTGCATAAAAAGAGCATCATGAATACAGAAGCATGCCCAAGATGTTCTCATCGGGTTGAAGATCGCGAGCACCTATTCTTCACATGCCCGGCAGCTCGGAGGATTTGGCAGGCTACCTCCATTCGCCCGTGCTTCATGCCTATTGGGGACCTCTTCACCATGACTTTACCGGCTGCGTTGCCAACTTCGGTCCGCCCCTTCATGTTCCTTATCGTTCTCTGGAAGATTTGGGATGCACGGAACAAAAAAGTTTTTTAAGGAATAGATCTTCCTACTTCTGATTCCATTAGGGCTGTTATTGATGACATGACTATATGGGCTCCTCGGCTCAAAACCGAGAGAGTGTAAAGGAACACCCCGGGCTATGGCGTGATTTCCTCTCCTCACATAATGTGTGCAGCTCTGTACATAACTGCTATGTGACCATTTAAAAAAACAGTGACGTTTACTGCTCCCAGGAAGTTGGTTATGGTTATCTTTGCTGTCCAAGTTTTTGCCTTTCTACGACGGGAAAGAGATGGGTGCCTAATCATCGAGGTATTGCTGCGGGGTTGGCGGGAAAGTGACCGACCGGTTAAGTTATGTAAAGGTTGCTGTGTCAAATCATAACGTGCGTCGTTGGAGAGCTTGCCTGTCTCGGAGAACAGTGTCTGCCGTCGTCCTGGCCATGCATGCATGCATGCGAAGCTGAAACTTTGACCTGGACCTAGTGCACGTCACATGTTCAATCGGCTGTCGACTTTGTTGACGTAAAGTTTCAAATATAAATGAATTACACCTTCCGTTCCAAATTACTTGAAATTCTAATTTGTCCCAAGTAAAACTTCTTTTAGTTGGAATGAATGGGGTACTATTTTGATTTTGTTAACTAGGTGGTAGACTCAATAAACAACAATTGGACGACCTTTTGTGCAGGTGTGCCTTGTCATATTGTAAGAACCTCGAATGTGTTCATATGTATCTCTTTAGCCTTAGTTTGTTGAGGGTATATGAAACTGTTAGTACCCTCGGTAGGGTGGGGAACGATATCAAAAGTACTAGAAGGGAGCTCACACAAGGGGTTACCCAGGTTTTGGCCCACATGATAAGGTAATACCCTACGTTCCGCTTTGGATTTCTATTAATGGTGAAGGACCTCATGAGAGGGGGTTACAATGGAGAAGATGTATGAGTCTACTAAGTGTATGGTCTACGGTGTGATGTGTATGGCTATGAGTGTTATTGTGTTGATTTCGTATCAGGTTTGGGCGGAATTATAATGTCAAAGTTTTTCACGTTGCCCAATTTTTGGACTGGTGTTGGTCTCAAACCTGGCTCCTCCACAGTGTAGGCTGTTGTAAGAAAAATAAATATATTCTTACATTGTAAGAAGATTTTTTTTATTTTGGGGATGTGTTGGCTTTGTTGTTCTAAGCATAGACCTAACATCCGCTTAGTGCGGTTGTATCACTTCAGTATACAGATCGCATGTAAATATTCTTTATCAAAGAAAATCTGACATATAAAACGAATAGCACCAGCACTGGTAAAAAATACAGCCTCATTTAGGCCCAAGGCGCGTACCAGCATGGTCCATAGAGTACATGCAAACGCAAACGATCGACGCAATCAATATGGTCCTCTTCTTCTTCTTCTTCTTTTAAGAGTGACCGCCTACCAATCTGACCATCTTAAAAAAGAAGACCAATCAGGGTATTTTTTTATAGAAGAAAACTCCGTGAGCACCAAACGCTCAAGTCGAGACTTAAACTTTAATGGGCTGGCTGCGAACTCCAGCATCTTGCCAACTGAGCTCAGTTCTCAATCTCTCCCTTGTCGTCGTCTCTCCCTGGTCTGCGGAGCAGTTGTCTTATCTTCAATGAAAGGCAGCAGCAAAACACGCCTTTCTATTGCCACCAAAATCCTGGAACCCCGATGGATCGACCGTGCCTAGCTACTCGACCATACTCTGAACAGAAGGACATATGATTCCCGTTGTTAACTGCTGGATCATCAGGACGTTAGTGAACCTGATTGATACATGCAACGAAAAGCAACGAGCATGGACACCGACACAGAGCAAAGTCACGCCAAAAATCAATTCATAACAGTAGTTGCACATCCTTTTCCTGGACAGGAACTTCTACTAGGTCTTAAAGTTGGTTAGAGCATCCAATAGAGGAAGTAGACAAAAAAAAAGCAGGTGTTTACTTCACAATGTGGCAAAAACGATGCTCGGGGGCAGAAGGGAGGCAGTACACCGAGGGTGGCCGGCGGCGGGAGCTTAGAGCATCTCCAACCGCGCCCCCAAAAGCCCCCCCCCCCTCCCCGGCGACTTTTTCCGCGCCGGCGCCGAAAAAATGCCCCAGTCGTGCTCTCAGGACGCCGAAATCCGACGGTTCAGCCCATTTTTGGGCCCAACGATTGCAGGCCGAACCCGGCGCTCGGGGGCTCCGGCGCAATGGAAAAGCACATCTGACCCACACCGTTTGGCGAAAAGTCAAGCCTATCTTCCAGATTCGCCTCCCACACCCCGCGCCGGCCACCGCCCATCATCGCTAGATAGCCCATTCCCCGCAGGAAAAGGAGCAGAGGTTTCGCTGAGGCAGCCTCTGCAGCACCGGCTAGGCGATTTTCCCGGTGTTCCGGCCGCGGCGGGGCAGTGTAGCGGCAGGTGCACGCCCACCGCGCCCGCAACGTGTTCGGTGATTTGCCTGCCTCGGCAATGGACTCGGACGACGAGGAGGCGCTCGCCGCGCTGCTGGAGGAGGAAGCCGAGACCGACGTCCAGGAAGAGGAACATCTCATGGTCCTCGCCGCTCTCGCCGGCCTGCTGGCGAGCAATGAAAAGCCGCTGCGAGGTGGCTCGGCGCCGGGGAGGATGAAAGCGAAGAACCGGCATCATCTCGAAGGCTACTGCATGCTCTACTCCGACTACTTCGCCGACGCTCCACTGCACGGCGACAAAGTATTTCGGCGCCGTTATTGGATGAGCCGAAAGCTTTTTCTCAGGATTGTGAATTCCATCCGGGAGTTCGACAGCTACTTCAAGTGCAAGAAGGATTGCACCGGCAAACTTGGATTCACCTCAATCCAGAAGTGTACGACAACGATGAGGATGCTTGCATACGGAGCTCCAAGTGATTCACTCGACGACTATGGGCGCAATGGCCGAGTCCATCATCATTGAGTGTTTCTACAAGTTCTGTCGAGCAGTGGTCGCAGTGTTTGGACCGCAATACTTGCGAACACCCAATGCGGAAGACACTGCTCGGATCCTAGCACAGAATGCAGTAAGAGGATTTCTTGGGATGCTTGGAAGCATCGACTGCATGCATTGGAAATGAAAGAACTTTCCATTTGCTTGGCAGGGGATGTGCAAAGGCGTCAAAGACGGTTGCAATGTGGTACTTGTGGCTGTGGCCACACATGATCTTTGGATTTGGCACTCCTTCCTTGGTATGTCAGGAACTCACAATGACATCAACGTGCTGCAGTGCTCCCCTGTCTTTGCCAAGCTTGTTGAAGGTCATTCTCCTCCGATGAACTTCGAGGTCAATGGACGGTACACTGAACCATACTACAGGCAGGGTCCTCTAGCCGAAGTTGATCACCAGCTACCGGCAACCTGGACTGCCTACCTCAGTATGCGTCAGGAGATCCCAGACACACAGGTGCATCATCAACTGCAGTAGGATCTGGTGAAGCACGTATGGAGGATCAAGGGCGACGCTGCCTAGCTCGACGTGTGATGAAATATGAGTTTTTATTTGTTGAACTATATAATTTGTATTGAACTATTTGTTGTTGCACTATTTAGTTGAACTATTTGATTTTCTCTGATGAACTATGTGATAAAAAATATTTATGTTGAGAATTCAACGCCAAACCACGCCGAATATTGACCGTTTTTCGCCCATATTGGGCCATATTTCACCGAAAGTGGGCCGAAAAGAGGCCAAAAATGGGCTGATATCGGCGCCCGGGGGCGACCTGGGGCGGCGGTTGGATGCCCAACCAACCCCAGAGTTGATTCTACCACCGGCTCACCCCAAGCGGCGATTTTTATGCCTCCTAAAAGGGCCAACGGTTGGAGATGCTCTTATACCGGACTGCTGCGGTGCGCCTGCCTATGCCGGACGTGGACGTGTTGCCTGGGTCTTAATCTTGCTCGGTGGAGGGCGGCGGGGTGGCTGCAAAGCTCTCCGAGCGGTAAAGAGTCAAGGCTTTCGGCGGCGGCAGACGGAAGCGATTACCAAATCCGGACACCTATACGTCCGTGAGCGCACCCAACGATGTTTGTGGATAGTGACTAGTCACTTTTTATTTTGGTGCGTCTGCATCTGTGTATTTCAAATCTGATTCCTCATATCCATGCAGCACATACATGTATGACGGTTAACCTGCGTAGATGAACGCAACCGACTTCAAATCTACTTAAATCTAGCATAATTCAAGTATAAACGATCATTGGACAACCAAAATATCCAGTTTCAATTGGACGGTACCCTAAAGATACGTAAAAAACTAAACTAAACGGAAAAAGGCAGAGGAAATCACCATTTCCTCGCCGCCCCTTCCCCTTGCGGTCGGCGGTGCAGCTTTGGCGGTCGGTCTAGGCGTCGGCCGCCAGAGGGTCGTTGTCGTAGTCGTCGAAGCTTGATCCGTCGTCGGAGTCGTCCGACAGCTCCATGTGCTCCCTGGCAAGCCTTCAGAGAAAGCACTCTTGCTCCACCGTGTGCCTCTTCGCCTTCTCCTTCGCTGACGCCGCTTGCTCCGACAGCTCGATACCGAGCTGGAGCCGCAGCGCATCCGACTCCGCCGTTGCCAGGGAGCGCCGAAGGACGGACGTGATGAGTGTGTCCTTGGGATCAACCATCGCTCGTGATTGCCCGGCGCCTCGCCGACGTGTCGCCGCTCGCGCCATGCGGCCCGCGCCTCCTAATTGGGCGTCCTCGACCAGCCCGGCGCCGGCGAGGGCACACGCACCCAATGGTGCCTGTGCACACCTTCCGGAGGTAGAAGGGATGTGGTGGCGGGGGAGTAGCGTACCTGCAATGGCGCGAAGCGGGCATCGCAGCCCCAGTGCTGCGCGGCGTACGGGACGGCCCGGCAACGTTACCCACACTGCGACGGTGGGACGGCCCGGCAACATCGCTTCGCGAACTGCTGCCACTACTGCTGCCCCGATCTAGACGGGAGCGGCGCAAACCAATGCAGAGAGGGGCCACATCGACGTAGCTCTCGTCGCCGTCGGAGCCGGAGCTACTGTGGTCATCCACCATGGACCGGACGCGGGAGAAAATGACGGATTGGGATGAGGAATGGACGGAGAAAGTGAAGTGGACTGAGCGAACTGCGGTCTAGGTTTCATCGGAGGGTATATTTTTCAGGTCACAGGTTGGTCGGGATGACGTAGTGGACGCGCCCGAGCCACCCCTTATTGCCCTACATTTTGGCTGGATATGAGGGGCGCCAGACAGCCTGGGCGTTTGAGGGCGGTTTGAGGCGTCCGAGTCGGTCGGCTTTTTCTGAATGGTCATTCACCGGACGGTCCGCCCGGACGTTTTGAGGCGGTTTGGGGTGTCCGGCTGTAGATGCTATCCATATTGGCAAGTTTTGGGTATCCATGAAAAAGTTAGGTATGGTATTGAAGATGTTATTAGTATGGTTGTATCACTTCAATTTATCAATTTTACCATGTGGCACTCGTGGTAAGCAATTCAAATTTGAGGAAAATATATCAATTCAAGGAAAACGTTCTTTGTAAAAAAAACTGTCGAATGCAGGCATGTCCAACAAGTAGCACAATCACCAGTCAAAAGAGAGCCCCATTTAGGCCAGGGCCGGCCCTGGGG